>NC_081326.1:37180661-37481754 GCF_026419965.1 Kogia breviceps
TTTTATGGCTGTTAGTATTTGCCTTATGTATTGACATGCTCCTATGTTGGGTGGATAAATATTTACAATTGTTATATTTTCTTCTTGGATTGATTCCTTAATCATTATGTAGTGTCCTTCTTTGTCCCTTGTAATAGTGTTTATTTTCAAGTCCATTTTGTCTGATATGAGAATTGCCCCTCCAGCTTTCTTTTGGTTTCCATTTGCATGGAATATTTTTTCCATCCCCTCACTTTGTCTGTATGTGTCCCTAGGTCTGAAGTGGGTATCTTGTAGACAGCATATATATGGGTCTTGTTTTTGTATCCATTCAGCCAGTTTGTCTTTTGGTTGGAGCATTTAATCCATTACATTTAAGGTAATTATCGATATGTATGTTCCTATTACCATTTTCTTAATTGGTTTGGGTTTGTTATTGTAGGTCTTTTCCTTCTCTTCTGTTTCCTGCCTAGTGAAGTTCAATTAGGATTTGTTGTAAAGCTGGTTTGGTGGTGCTGAATTCTCTTAGCTTTTGCTTGTCTGTAAAGGTTTTAATTTCTCTGTCAAATCTGAATGAGATCCTTGCTTGGTAGGGTAATCTTGGTTGTAGGTTTTTCTCCTTCATCACCTTAAATATGTCCTGCCACTCCCTCTGGCTTGCAGAGTATCTGCTGAAATATCAGCTCTTAACCTTACAGGGATTCCCTCATATGTTATTTGTTGTTTTTCCCTTGCTGCTTTTAATAATTTTCCTTTGTATTTAATTTTTGATAGTTTGATTAATAAGTCTCTTGGTGTGTTTCTCCTTGGATTTATCCTGTATGGGACTCTGTGCTTCCTGGACTTGATTAACTATTTCCTTTCCCATATTAGGGAAGTTTTCAACTATAATCTCTTCAAATATTTTCTCTGTCCCTTTCTTTTTCTCTTCTTCTTCTGGGACCCCTATAATTCATATGTTGGTGTGTTTAATGTTGTCCCAGAGGTCTCTGAGACTGTCCTCAATTATTTTCATTCTTTTTTTCTTTATTCTACTCTGCAGTAGTTATTTCCACTATTTTCTCTTCTATGTCACTTATCCATCCTTCTGTCTCAGTTATTCTGTTATTGATCCTTTCTAGAGAATTTTAAATTTCATTTATTGTGTTGTTCATCACTTTTTGCTCTTTAGTTCTTCTAGGTCCTTGTTAAACGTTTCTTGTATTTTCTCCATTCTATTTCCAAAATGTTGGATCATCTTTACTATCATTATTCTGAATTCTTTTTCAGGTAGACTGCCTATTTCCTCTTCATTTGTTACATCTGGTGTGTTTTTGCCTTACTCCTACGTCTGCTGTGTTTCTCTGTCTTCTCCTTTTGCTTAACTTACTATGCTTGTGGTCTGCTTTCCACAGTTTGCAGGTTCATAGTTTCCACTGTCTTTGGTGTCTGTCCCCAGTGTCTAAGGTTGGTTCAGTGGGTTGTGTCATCTTCCTGATGGAGGGGACTAGTGCCTGTGTTCTGGTGGTTGAGGCTGCATCTTGTCTTTGTGGTGGGCAGGTCCACGTCCAGTGGTTTGTTTTGGGGTGTCTGTGGCCTTATTATGATTTTCGGCAGCCTCTCTGCTAATGGATGGGGTTGTGTTCCTGTCTTGCTAGTTGTTTGGCATAAGGTGTCCAGCACTGTATCTTGCTGGTCATTGAGTGGAGCTGGGTCTTGGCTTTGAGATGGAGATCTCTCAGAGATTTTTGCCATTTGATATTAGGTGGAGCTGGGAGGTCTCTTGTGGACCAGTGTCCTGAACTTGGCTCTCCCACCTCAGAGGCACAGTCCTGAAGCCTGGCTGGAGCACCAAGAGCCTGTTATCCACATGGCTCAGAATAAAAGGGAGGAAAAAAAGAAAGAAGAAGATAAAATAAAATAATTTAAAATAAAATTAAAAATAATTATTAAAATATTTTAAGTAATAAAGAAAGAAAGAAGAGAGCAACCAAACCACAAAACAAATCCACTAATGATCACAATTACTAAAAAGTATACTAAGAAAAAAAAAAAAAAAAGGACAGACAGAACCCTAGGACAAATGGTAAAAGCAAAGCTATACAGACAAAATCACACACTGAAACATACACACTCACAAAAAGAGAAAAAGGGGAAAATATATATATATATATATTTGTTCCCAAAGTCCACCTCCTCAATTTGGGATGGTTCATTATCTATTCATGTATTCCACAGATGCAGGGTACATCAGGTTGACTGTGGAGATTCAGTCCGCTGCTCTGGAGGCTGCTGGGAGAAATTTCCCTTTCTCTTCTTTGTTCACACAGCTCTGGGGGTTCAGCTTTGGATTTTTCCCTGCCTCTGCATGTAGGGTGTCTGTTCCTTGCTCAGAGAGGATGGGTTAAAGAAGCAGCTGATTCAGGGAATCTGGCTCACTCAGGCCGTGGGGAGGGAGGGGTATGCAGTTCGTGGTGAGCCTGCGTCAGCGGAGGCCAGCATGACATTGCACCAGCCTGAGGCATGCTGGGCATTCTCCCAGGGAAGTTGTCCCTGGATCACAGGACCCTGGCAGTGGTGGGCTGCACAGGCTCCAGGGAGGGGACGTGTGGATAGTGACCTGTGCTTGCACACAGGCTTCTTGGTGGTTACAGAAGCAACCTTAGTGTCTCATGACCGTCTTTGGGGTCCGCGCTGATAGCCGAGGCTCGTGTTCGTTTCTGGAGCTCCTTTAAACGGCGTTCTTAATCCCCACTCCTCACGCACCAGGAAACAAAGAGGCAAGAAAAAGTCTCTTGCCTCTTCAGCAGCTCCAGACTTTTTCCCGGACTCCCTCCCAGCTAGCCGTGGCACACTAGCCCCCTTCAGGCTGTGTTCACTCCGCCAACCCCAGTCCTCTCCCTGCAACCAAGGCCCGAGCCTCAGCTCCCAGCCCACGCCTGTCCCGGCGGGTGAGCAGACAAGCCTCTCAGGCTGGTGAGTGCCGATCAGCACCAATCCTCTGCGGGAATCTCTCCGCTTTGCCCTCCGCACCCTGTTACTGCGCTCTCCTCTGTGGCTCCGAAGCTTCCCCCCCTCCGCCACCCGCAGTCTCTGCCCAGGAAGGGGCTTCTAGTGTGTGGAAACCTTTCCTCCTTCACAGCTCCCTCCCACTGGTGCAGGTCCCGTCCCTATTCTTTTATCTCTGTTTATTCTTTTTTCTTTTGCCCTACCCAGGTACGTGGGGTGTTTCTTGCCTTTTGGGAGGTCTGAGGTCTTCTGCCAGAGTTCAGTAGGTGTTCTGTAGGAGTTGTTCCACATGTAGATGTATTTCCGAGGTATTTTGGGGGAGGAAGGTGACCTCCATAGCTTACTCTTCTGCCATCTTGAAGCTCTGCCCTTCCTCCCTGATTTTAAATGTTCATTCTTTCTCAGTAGCCACATTCTGATTCAAGATGTTAGCAGAGTGCCCAGCATGTAGTAGAAATATCATAAATATTTGTTACATAATTTATGTACCCCCATAATATATACTGGTCTGGAAGCACTCTGTTTCCACATGGATTTTTAATTTTAGTGTTGATTACAAAGAATCTGGCATTGACTAGCTGTATATACAACCAAACTGGACAGTTGTTATTTAGTAGAAGAAAAGGAGCAGTGGGAATAAACTGCCCTGTGCCTGCCCACTGCCCCTACTGAACTGTGATACGGAATATAATAAATTACCTTTTTTTGCAGAATGAGTCTTTTGGGAGGAAAATTAAGGAAAGAAACTATGAAGACCTTCTTTTCATTCTCTCTATTCCCAATTTTCTTGGCTGAATCATGATCTTTCAAGATGTTAGGAAGCTGTTTGCCTCCATAGGAGTAGCTCAGATGCAAAAAAACAAAGAGGAAAAGAAACTACACCAGCAAAACGGTCTCCTATCCACCTTGAATCTCCTTGCTAGTGAAGGGTATCTCCACACTGGCTCTTGCAGAATCTTAAGTACTGATCATATTTGAATTGGATAATGTGGAATAGAATGGAAATTAGTTAAGTTACTGTTAATTGTTTTAAGCATGATCTGAATGGATAAAGAAGATACAGTGTGTATATATGTATATATTGAACTATTATTCAGCCATGAAAAAGAATGAAATTCTGCCATTTGCAGCAGCATGGATGGACCCAGATAATATTATGCTAAGTGAAGTAAGTTAGAAAGAGAAAGACAAAACCACATGAAATCACTTATATGTGGAATCTAAAATATGACAGAAATGAACCTATTTACAAAACAGAAACGGACTCACAGTTATAGAAAACAAATTAGTGATTACCAGTGGAGAAGGGCAAGATAGAGGTATGGGATTAAAAGATACAAACCACTATGTATAAAATAGAGAAACAACAAGGATATATTGTATAGCACAGTGAAATATAGCTATTATCTTGTAATAACTTTAATGGAGTATAATATGTACAAATACTGAATTACTATGCTATACATCTGAAGCCAATATAATATTGTAAGTCAGCTTTACTTCAAAAAAACTATGAAGTTCTGGGTAGTCTGAAGTCTATCATTTCACATACTATTGACAATGTGATAAAGGGGAAATTCCTCCAAAAGAATGTCACAAAGCCCTCAGCACATTGGAGGGGAAACCATGGGTGTGTTTTTGATACATGGGAGAGGATGCTTCTACCTGGAAGTTTGGTTCTGTTTGGGGTTCAGAGGCTGTGTGATGAGTGCTGTCGATTATCAAAGTTCTGCTCTACACTTGCCATTGAAGTCATCTGCCTTTGCTTTTAGTTGCTTTAACTCTTTGTTCTCCCCAGCTATGTGACTATTTATCCATCAGAGAAGCTAAGGATTTGCTTATGCTGGAAAGAGTGACTGCGTTTCAAGACACTATGAGCCCTGAAAACCAGAGACACGATGAGCAAGATCGCATTTATTTAAAAGGTAAACAGTAAATCCAGGTAGAGAAACAAAACACAATTTATTATCCTATTGATCACTAAGAGGCTAATGCCGTTCCCTTTCCTAAAGACATTTATCCAATATGCTTTGTATGCACCACAGCAACAATCTGTAACCCCCTTACAGAAGTGTCACCAATACAGTGTTCGGTACCAAGAGTGTGTGACTTGAAAATGGTATCATTTCTAAGGGGAGGCAGCTTATGCAGTTCACAGACTGGCATCAAACCACATCAGGGTCTCTTCCATCTCCAGCCTGAGGCCATTCTCTTCCTCTGAAGGAGAAAGGAGGTTATTCTCAGCATTGAAGAAGAAAATTCAGAGTGTTCCTCCCTTTCTATACCTCCAGGTCAACACTCTAATCTGACCTTAGAAGAATCCACCATTGTTTGCACACCTACTTTGTGCCAGGGTCCTTACATAAACTTTTGTTATATCTTCATAATGACTTTCTAATGCGTGAGCATACCCATTTATAGATGAGATTCTATGTAAGTAACTCACCAAACAGATTATTACTGTACATTGCAAAGAGAAAACAACCTTTAAATGGGTGCCTCCACCCCCCAAAAAGCTCTGACTATTTAGTCATGAAATTCCATAACTAAAGGAAGTTCACAAACTGAAGACTGAAGATTGAAATACAAGGCGATAGTTACACAGACACCACCACAAATCTCAGAGCCACCTCTGCGGGCACCCGTGGGAGGTTATTTGTAAGGACCTTGTATCCTAGCCCTGCATGTGAAGTGGGTGGACTCTCCTCACCATACTTGTCAAAAATATTTTATTAAACACCAGGTCTAAATACAGAATACTGTGCTAGGTACTGTAGGGGTTTTTAGGCTTTATCTCTAATATGTGAGAACACAAGCTTTTCTCTCTCATTTTGGATCAAGTTATTGCCTCTTTTCAATTTGCGTGATAGCTTTTGAGAGCACTCTTGGAGATCATAAAAGTATCTGGGCACTCTGCCACCAACTACTTTAGTCTGTAGCATGGTGGGAAGGAGGGTGAGAACAAGGAAAGTGAATAGAGGAGAATCTAAATAGATGATGTTCCAGTCTAAATAGACTGGGGAGGATGAGAATGTAAGGAGAAGTCAAAAGAAATGGAGGTTACTACTAATAATAATAATCAAATCTAATCTTTGTCAGAGCTTGCTATGTTCTGAGCACAGTCCTAAGTGCTTTATGCACATTACCTAGTTAAATCCTCATGATAATCCTTTCATTTAGGAATTATTATTGTACTCAAGTTGCCAGTGAGAAAGCTGAAGGTTAACGGTTAGCATCTAGCTCAAACTAGCTAGTAGGTGGCAACATCTGGATTCTAATTCAGGTTGTCTGACTCCAGTGCTTGCCTCTTTAATCATCATGTGTAAGGAAACAAAAGGAGAAAAAGAGAAGGTGCAAGAACATAATGGAAAGAGCAAGTATGAACCTGTGCTCCTAATGCTATTGGCATGACATGGAGTCGGGAGCCAGTACTCAGGACCAGCCTGGCTCCCCTCAGGAGGGGGGCCATCCAGGCAGCTGTTCTCCCTGCTGTTCATTGTGCCACGCTGTCTGTCTCTTCCTTTTGCCTCCTCTCTTGAGTTGGCAATATCTGTTGGTGGGGAAGCGATGAGCTATGCAGTAAGTGGCTTTGGAGCAAAAACATTTTTAGCAAACTTTTTACTGAACTATAATACACATACAAAACAGCAAACACATCACAGATGTTCAGTTCAATGAATTTTCACAAAGTGAGCACATACCTGTGTAACTCCACCCATGTAACCTGTGTACAACCTTTGTAACCAAGCAACAACATATTACCAGCCCCCGCCCCATTCCCCTCATCTCCAGTTACCAACTCCTTAAAAGGGTGACCATCTGACTTTGCAACTATAGATTAGTTTTGCCTATAAAAATGGATAGTACACATACATTTCTGTGAATGGCTTCTTTTTAAAGAATGTTTCATTTGAAAGACATTCATATGATAGCAACTAGCAATAGTTTATCTATTCTATTGATGTATAGGATCCATTATATAAATATACTATCAGTGATTTATCCAGTACACAGATGATGACTATTTACATTGTTTACAGTGTCTGATGCAGACTGAAGAAAAGTCTTAGAGCCATCCAAGGACAGTTTGATAGGAAACAAAGCAAGAATCCTAAATTGTTCTATGCTTAGTAGAAGGACAAATTAAAAATAAACTAATTACACAGAAGAAACAGCAGAAATCTTTCCTATGAAAGATGATAGAAAAAATATAGTACTTGAGAATTTGTAAATACAAGTTAGTTTTTATGTATTTTATTTTATTTTTTAATTAATTTACTTATTATTTATGTTTGACTGCATTGGGTCTTCATTGCTGCTCACGTGCTTTCTCTAGTTGTGGTGAGTGGGGGCTACTCTTTGTTGCAGTGCACGGGCCTCTCATTGCAGTAGCTTCTCTTGTTGCAGAGCATGAGCTCCAGGTGCATGGACTTCAGTAGTTGTGGCACACAGGCTCAGCAGTTGTGGCTCACGGGCTCTAGAGCGCAGGCTCAACAGTTGTGGAGCACGGGCTTAGTTGCTCCACTACATGTGGGATCTTCCCAGACCAGGGCTTCAACCCACGTCCCCAGCATTAACAGATGGATTCCTAACCACTGTGCCACCAGGGAAGTCCTCTTTGTATTTTAATTATTTAAATTCACGTTACCTGCACAACTTGATTCCTAGAATCCCAGGCCTTCAAAATGTAAGCTATAAATCCTCAAATAAATAAATTCACACTGTGTACCCCAATCCAGAATCAAAGTATGCCCACAGGTAAAATTCTAAGGAACATGAGCTATAATCAGGAAAGATAAAAACACTCAAGGGAATGAAGTCTTATAATGTATCGTCTGCAGACAGCTAAAACTCCCCTCTGCTATTAGCATTTAAAAATGTGAAATAGAGGTCACACATAAGAGCACTGAACAATAATATTTTTAAAAGATCACTTAGATTTGTAAAATATCCATAGAAAAGTCTATAAATTAAACTTAAAATCAGAAATCTAAAATTCAATGAGTAGGTTGAAAAGAAGCCTGGACGGGTGAAAGCATAATTTGTAACAGAATATTTAATTCAATAAACTCCACAGATTTTAACACAGTAAAACAAGGAGATGGAAAATATAAAAGAGATTGAGAGATATGAAGATAAATGGAGAAGTTCTAACATCCAGTTGGCATTCCAAGAACTCCAGTGCAGGTGGGCATCATCCAATCTGCTGAGGGCCTGAAGAGAGCAAAAAGGCAGACGAAGGGTGAATTTGCTCTCTGCTTGAGGCAGGACATCCTCCTTCTCCTGTCTGTGGACATTGGTGCTACAGGATGTCCAGGATTTACACAATTGCCCCTGGTTCTTGAGCCTTTGGACTCCAACTGGTACTTACAACATTGGCTCCCCTGGTTCCTAGGCCTTTGGGTTTGGACTGGAACTACACCACTGGCTCTCCTGGGCCGCCAGCTTACAGACAACAGATCATGGGACTTCTCAGCCTCTATAATCATGTGAGCCTATGTCTAAAAATAAGTCTCTTTTTATTATATCTATATATATTCTATCATATCTGTTTCTCTGGAGAACTCTAATACAAATAGCATATAGTGGTGAAAAATATGAACTATAAACAAATGCATAGTATGAATACATATAAAAATATAGCATTATAGAAGAATGAATAAGTACATATAATGATTTAATTTATATAAAAATCAAAATAGGTCAAATTAAATAGTATTTTGTTTTGGATACATACATATATAAATGGAGATTCCATATAGCAAAACAAGGAGATACTTATAAAAATGTCCTCTTTTAAGGGAGAGAAAGAGCAAAGAATGAACAAGGAGGTAAGAAAGACAGAATAAAAAATTTGGGGGTGGGGATGGACTTCAAAACAACTTGGAAACATTCTGTTTCATAAACTAGGTGATCGGCACCTGGATATTGGTTTTATTTTTCTTTAAATTGTATATATGAAGAGTGTATGCTTTTTTATACTTTATAATTTAAGAAAATGATTTTGTACTATTAGAGAAACAAAAAAGAAATGGAAATAAGAATTATGAGAATGAACTCTATGTAAATATGAGCAACATTGTGAATGTAAAAATTACCAACTATTAAATTAATCTTTGGCAAAGAAGAATTTCAACAGACTTTTAATTCATAAATCTTTATGCCACAAAGTGAAGAAAATGGAGAAATAGAAGTGGAAAGAGTTACTCTGACCTTCTAAAAGTGAAAGCACACAAACTAATAAATTACTGAGGTATTTTAACTTTCTTTTTTGTTATTTTTAGATGAATAACTTGATTGTATTTTTAAAAGATGTTATATGTTTGTTATTAAAAATTCAAACAATACTATAAACTGTTAACCAAAAATGATAAAGAATTACACAAAATCGCACCACCCAGAAATAATAATAGTTAACATTGAATAATCACATGCACCAAAGAAATAATAGTCAGTTAGGAAAAATTTTTTTTAAAATGATATAAAATTATGTATGCTACTTGTAAATTAAAACATCATTAAAATTAATTTTATGTGAATTTAATAGGGAAAAAGTGAAGCTAAAGTAAATATTACAGTAATGCTAAAATTTAGATGAAATATTTTCAATCACAAGGGAAACTGCTTTCCAAAAGTCCCTATATGCTTTCAAAAAAATATATTATGAAAATAATCAAGCTGTTGGGATCATTCTGTCTTACTTGTACATTACATCTTATCTCCTACTGTGGCATATGTGAAACTAACAATCTTAGATTTTCTTCCCAATTCTCCACTTCCTGATTTTGGACAGTTGGAGTACTATATTTATACTAATAATTTTACACTTTTACTAATTTTAATGATTACACATTTTATTATTGATATTTTATGTAGTATTATAAGTAATTATTTAATAATTATTTTAATCACTTTTACTTTAGTCTCTAATAATTATAAACATTTACAGTTCTTTTACCAGTTTTAACATGTACAAATTCTTTTTTTTTTTTTTAATCTTTTATGTGGCTTGAATATATGAGGGGGGTTCTCTTTTTTTTTTTTCAAGAGGAGTTCATTTTTTCTCTTTTTCTGAGTCCCTGTATGTTGCAAAATATCTGCCTATTGTCTTTATAGTCACATTACATCTAGGCTAATATCTTTCGGTCATATTTTATTTTTCCTGAAATTTTCTAAACATTATTCTCTCACATTCTAGTATTGACTGTTGTGTAGAAATCCAAAATCAGTCTGATTTTCCCCTCTTAGGTAATTACTCTTTATGGATGCCTGAGAAGTTATTTCCCAATTTTTGCCATTCATTTTAACTAATGGAGATGTGGTTCTGTGTGATTTTTCAGTTCCTGAGATGCAGAGGAGTTTTCACTATGTAGATTCAAGGTATCTCTTCATCTCTGGGGAAATCATCCTTCATTTTAACTTTGTATACATTTTTACTGCTCAGTTTGTTGGGTTATTCATTTTGAAGGTAGCAATGATACATTAAGTTGAATTCTCTTTTCCTATCATGTCTTTTATCTCTACTGTAATTGCTTTAATCCCTTTGCCTTTTTTCCTTTGTATTCATTGTAACTATCGTGAGTTAATGTTAGTAAATTGAAATTTTTTTTCATGAATCAATTTATCTTGCCTGCTTACCCCTTCCTTCCTTCCTTCCCTCCCTGCCCTCCCTCCCTCCCTCCCTCCTTCCCTCTCTCTCTCCCTCTGTCTTTGCTTTTCTCCTTAGTTTTTTATAATGGTTGTCAATTTGTTTTCTTGTCTCTTCAATCTCCTTCTCAACTCATTCTATTATTTTACTCATTTTGTCTTGAATTCTCATTGCATTTCGAAGATGAAACATATTATATTCCTTTTACTTTTCTTCAGAACCAATATTCTAATACTACAAGGTTTTCGTGCCATTTATTATGTTCTTTTCATGCTTACCATGAGAAAGTATATTGACTATAAAAGTAAAAGACTCTCTGTAGGTCTCTATAAGGATCTTAAAAATCTAAAAATACAAATTATATTTTGTCAATACAATTTTCCTTATTTCCAGACATTTTTGACAACCTCTATTTACTCTGACAAAGTGTGATAGATCTCCATGATTTCTTTCTTATTAATCTCTACCTAGCTAATTATCTCTTCCACTGAGTTATGCACTAAAGACTAGGCCCATACCTGATGTAATAAGAGATGGCAGTGTGTGTGCCTGTCTGAGTTTTTGTGGGATTGTGTGTGTGTGTGTGTGTGTGTGTGTGTGTGTATGTATTATGACAGAGAGAGAGAATGATAGAAGGATCATATGACTCCTCTCTCTCTCTCTCTGTCATCAATTGGCCTATACTAAGACTGACTTTTTGTAGTTTGAGGGTAACCAATCCTAAGAGAATAATTCGGGATGGTAACCATTAAACTATTAAAAACAGATTCTGTGTCAACTGAAGATTTTTCCTGAAATTTTCTTCTGTAAGATCTCGCTCTAAAAACAATATTGGTTAACCACTATTTGATACAAATTTCACATTTAACTTAACCGTTCTTCTTCAGGCAGAAAAAAAAAAAGATTTTTAAAACTAAGAGATTCTTGAAATCTTAAGAAGAAATGGATGAAGTATTCTAAATATGAGTGTGAAATTACTAATGTAAAGTAACCTTTCCTGGAGAGTGAGACTAATTCTTTATCACAGTGCTCAATAGGTTTTATTTTGAAGTTGCTTAGGATGGTCCATAAGCCCCATGTCAAATCCCCTAATATTCCTTTAGCAGATTAAGAGATGATGCTTAAAATTCTGAAGTTTCTATAAATGAAGTTAGAATTCTCCCTGCAGTGTATATAACCGATCATTTTCTGAAAATAGGTTTTGGTAAGGATGGGGCACATCTAGAGAACTTGGCACTTGAATTGGAGGAATTGTCTGAGGGTACAAGACCACGAGGGGCTCATGTGACAACTGACAATTATTTCACAAATTGGTCTAAGCTTGGTCTTGCTTCCTTCAAAATGCTTTTCCCAATGGCAACTCTGCCTGTGTAGGACATACCCAATCAATGGATTTCAGCTGTCATCACGATCAACATGGATCACTGAACTATTGAGTAGACTGATGATCAGTATTGACTGTGAATGTTTCTGAAATTAAAATATTGGATATACTATGGACCATTCGTTTCATGAATGTGGAATATAGTCATTGAATCATGAGTCTTTAATTCCCAAAATGATTATGTCATCTTATGCAAACCTAACATTTTTTCTCCTAAAAGAGGGAGAAATTTAAATGGCTACATAAGAGATATAGATAAGAGCCTAAGATTTCTTGAATTCAACATTTTTTTTTTAAAGAAATCAAAACATGCTCTAAAAAGTCACATATATATGGTAATTACTCTTGTGTTCTGTATATTTGCCTTAGGTCTCCTATGTAAACTCTGTGAGTGTTAAGGGCAGTGCTAATTAATTTTTTTTTTTTTTTTTTTTTTGCGGTACGCGGGCCTCTCACCACCGTGGCCTCTCCGTTGCGGAGCACAGGCTCCAGACGCGCAGGCTCAGCGGCCATGGCTCACGGGCCCAGCCGCTCCGTGGCATGTGGGATCCTCCCAGACCGGGGCACGAGCCCGTGTCCCCTGCATCGGCAGGCGGACTCTCAACCACTGCGCCACCAGGGAAGCCCCAGTGTTAATTAATTTAATCAACTGTTATTAATGAAGTGGGCATTATAACATACCAGGCACTTACTACGTACAGAAATTCAGGCACCTTACTAGATGCAGAGATAAAATAGTGTCATGCCTTCTTTTGCATGGGCAGAGACAAACATGATGAAATCATCACAATAATAAATATGAGCTTTAGAGGAATGTGAGTCCATTGTTGGTGAGGTACCTGGTGAGTGCAGAATGAGGGAACTAGCTAAAGGATGCAGGAAGGATGAAGTTTGCTGAGGAATGATCGTTAGCTGATGGGGTATTAGAATAGGATTTCACTTAAGAAAGGTAATTAACTATGCAAAGTGAAGGGTGGGGCTGGAGTGAATGAAGAACTGTCCAGTTAGAAGAAAAGGTGCTTCTACAGCTAAAATGGTACCACACATTTGAGAATTTGAGAGTAGCCTAATGTGGCTGAGTGTAGAAAGCAAGAGCAAGTGAGACATGAGGCTGGAAAAAGAGGCAGGGATAAGCAAACGCAGAGGCTTAGAGTAGGATGACTTATGCCCTAGAAAGTCTAAGACAGTCTCAATTTATGCCTGCTGTCTAATGTAATAATAACATACTCTTTCACTTTTAAATGTTCTCCAGTGTGCTGAGGAAATTATATTATTACCCTACTTAAAGGTCATATTAAAGTTTTCGGTCTTTATTCTAACTTCTAACAATGGGAAATATTTAAAGCGTTCAAGCAAGTAAGAGACATGATCACTTTTAAGGCTTGAGAAGATCATAGTATAAGGTGCACAAGCGGTTGATGGGGGCAGTGATGGATAAAGGAAGACTAGGTAATAGGCTGATGCAAGAATTGCGGAAGAGATGGCTCTTCAAGGTGAGGCTTGAAGAGATAGAATAAATGAATTTGAGGCAACGGATGTGTACTTGTCTAATCATATCTGCCTCAGCCTGGACAAGAAATTAGTCAGACTTTGGAGTGTGTTGAGACTACTTGCTACTCAAAACAAGAGAAACTGCTGGGAAACCTGTGATAGGGATGAGAGAAGAGGATGCAGAACTGTAGTTAGATCAAAGAAGAGAAATTCTGGCAGGATAATTAACATTGTCATTTGGGGTTTGATGGAGACTAGGTGAGGTTCACCATGTTCCATTAAAAAAAAAAAAAATGATTCTGAGGCTCAAGGCCACAAAGAGATTTGTCTTTGTGGTGGATAGCCAGTTACTGGTATAAATTCCAGTTTATAGTATTGTGAAGAGGTTCTAGAATTCACACGCTCATCACTGCACATCCCCATAAAGGGGACAAGTGTTTTACATGAGTATTTAAGTGATTTCTTCAATCTATCCTCTGGCAAGGTGTAGTAGAGTACAGTTTTAAAAATCAGAAACTTCTCAAGTCAGATTATGAACAATTCACAGCAAGGTGCTGCTGAACAGACTTAATTTCCACCTCAAATCCAAGAGGTCATTGAAATACATGTGATTCCTGAACCTCCTTTAAGAAGAGAAAAATAAGGGAAACAGCATGGAGGAGGCTTAAACGGACGAGCCAGTTTGAGAAGTGATTATGTCTGGATCTAGGATGATAGAAGTGGATAGATTTGCCACATGTTTTGAGTTAGAAATGAAAGCCTGTTGACAGAATCAGAGTAAGTTTTAAGGGAAAGGATAAATCAACTCTTCCCTTTCAGAAAGTAGATAAATGATGATGCCTTGTTGATATAGGGAAGAATGAGAGAAGAAAACATTTGGGATGATGAGAATCAAGAGCTACATTTTTGGCCTGTCAATTGAAGATAACATTTAAGTTAGTAGTTGGTTTACGAGTCTATAGTGACTGTCAGATGCTGTAGATACTTACTGAATATGGTAATTTGGTGGCCATTAGCATATAGATGTTATGTAATGTTTTACAAGGTCATGGGATTGGAGGAGATCATTAGGAATAAACATATTCATTTGGAGTTCAGTTGGAAAGAACTGAGACCAGATGGCATTCCGTGATAATGAGTGGGCCAGAGCAGGCAGGGGAAGAAGGGGAGAAACACCAAGATGAAGGAAGGAAAGAGTAGCATTAACAAGAGTGTGTATGGAGAATCAGGAAATATTGGAGCAGCTGCCCTGGGAGCTTTGGCTTTGGGGAGAAAGATAGATCAAGATGACCTTTTTTTCTGTGTGGTATACTGTCTAACCTTCTCCCTTAGTGTTCCCAAGAGATTTTCAGAGAACATATTCATGATTTTTCAGAGATTTGTGTATGAACTCATATTTATTTTCCTTTAGAATGTTTGACCAAGCAGAGACTGGTCTCGAGGTAACTAAGTTATATTTCAGTTGCTCATATATTATTTCATTTAATTCATTCAAAACGCGATGCAGGTGATTCTATTATTTTTTCCCATTTTATATTTCAACATAAGATTAAATAGTTTGTTAGATTTCAGAATGCTTCCCATGAGATTCCCAGGAGCAGAGGTCTTCGAAGCTACTATCTTTTTAGGTGGCTACTCCAGGTTTCTGTAATATGATCCTAGCCTCTTTTCTCAGTGAGATTTCGGATTAAGTGGCCTGTCTATACAGCATCTATTTTCAGGGCCTCCATAAAGATGTCCTACCTTGAGAATTGGTTCTCATTTCAGATATCTTTCCCTTCTAAGCACCATCCTAGTCCAAATGTATGCTCAACATGTTCGCTAGTGACTTCTTCTGCCATCAACTTAGAAAATTTATAAATATAAGCTTAATATGTATTCTGTTTATTATAAACAAAATTTTACTTGATAATTTTCACTATAATCCAGGTTCATAAGTAATATTATATAGCACACGCACCAGAAACGGAAACACTGAAATGTGTTTAAATAGATATATTTCACCTTCAAGGAATTGAGGCTTTCTCCACAAACTTCTGACACCCAAAGGTCACATAAATTGTCCAAGGTCACAGCTAAAAAATCAAGATTAAAATTCAATCAGTTTTGACTCCAGAATCCTTGCTTTCCAAATTCCTAGCATAGTAAGTACTCAGTTCATGTTAGTTCCTTTCTAGTATGCACTAACTGAATATTTGTAAATAAAAGAAATCAATATTCAGAGTCTGGCTTGTAGTTATATATTTGTAATATACAGATCTTTCAGAGAAAACATTAAAGTTTATGAATATTATTATTTCATCACTTATACCATGGAAATTAAACATACTCTATTTTCCAGAATGTGCTATCAATAAATAAAAAGCAGGGACTTCCCTGGTGGTGCAGTGGTTAAGACTCTGTGCTTCCAATGCAGGGTGCCTGGGTTCGATCCCAAGTTAGGGAACTATACCCCACAACTAAGAGTTTGCGTGCCACAATTAAGAGTTTGCATGCCACAACTGAGGAGCCCACATGCCACAACTAAGACCCAATGCAACCAAATAAATAAATAAATATTTTTTAAAATAAATAAAAAACAGCTACATGGTACTAGAGACGTTTTTGGAGCACTAAATCACATTACATTATTTTAAACACATGTTACTTTTATGCGAAGCTCGTTGCCAGGAGAAGCAAAATAATCACTAAGACTTTGACAATCATCTAGTCCACACTTCCCCCATACACACTTTTTATCAAATAATGATTCTGAAAGTGACTTGCCCACAGTCACATAGTTAATGAAATAATTAGAACCCAAACTCAAATGTTCTGACTTTAATTTTTGTACTCTTTCTATTACGTACCGCTTTTCAATTGTTGCTGTTGTCCATGTTTACCTTCTCTTTAGGATCTGAGATATTTGAAAAAGAAGTTAAGTATATGGGCTACTATATCATTCCTATTCCTCCATCGGCTCATCCCATGAGGTATAAGCCATTTGCAATGCTTTAAAAACATTTTTTTTTTCAAGAATGTTTGCACATTAGGTGTCAGAGTTTCTACCTTAGAGGCTAACTGTTTATACAGATATGCTAAACCAACAGGAAAAATGGACAAAATAATTCCCATTGGCAATACAGAATGTTCTTTATATTGTTGTTTAATTAATGACAACTTAAATCTGGCGTTGCGCAAAGCAGTGGAGTTCCAGTGTACATTCAGTGGGTGGTGAGGGATCACATAAAATATTTCCCTAACTTCTTGCCCATGTGTTTTCTGCATCCCACAAGATATTTCTCATTGGAATGTTTACTTTTGCCTTTTCATATTGAATAGTAAATATTCTGTATTTCCATATATTGTTATGATGACTATGACAGATTTCTGAACAATTTTTATTACCAGTTACTCTCAGCCTCATGAACTGAGGAAATCATTTTATCATAGGCTAAGACATTTCTTCGATATGAAGCTAAAAAGGAATTACTTTGACAGAGTAGAATGCAATAAAGCAATTTGTGATCAATTTGAAAGAGACGAGTGAAAAAGAAAACAGTCTTTGGCCCTGGGAGTGTCTGCCTCTTGCTTTGATATCTTTTCTAACACTGCAGAAGCAAGCTGGGTCACTTTTCCTCCTCCCAGGCTGTTCACACACCATCTGTCAATGTTGTAAAAATACAAAAAACACTGTATAATTATTTTCCTTATGAAAAACATGAATGCAAAGTTTCTTAGAGCTAAAACTTTCTTAGAGCAGCACAATCAGCTCAAGTCTGCCTCTAAAAAAATCTATGTAATACTCCATTGCTATCTTAGTACTTATGTATCATAATAGCACCTTATCAAGAAAAAAGATAACATATATCCATAAAATAAAATACTATGCAGGTGTTCAAAAAATGCAAGATGTTCAATATATTTTGTAAAGTGAGAAAAATGAGTCATAAAAGAAAATGTTATGCCATTTAGTAAATATTTAGAATATGACACCATTTCAGTAAACACACACATATACACATGCAAACAATAACTCATTTGGGGAATAGGAATGAATTCACTTCACAGCAGCTGGGCAAAGAAATATCCTATGTCTTTATTTTCCTGTCTCTCCTAGCTCGTAGAAAGTTCAATCTCAGTAATATTTTCAGCGTTCCTCCTCTTTCCTAAGTATATACAAGAGTTCTGAGAGCTTAAAAGTCATGAAACTTTAGGAAATACTTCTGTCCTTGCTTCTATTATGGCCACCAATGAGATGAGACTTTCCCAAGCCTGGGTAGTATTTTGGAGAGTGGGTGGCTTTGTTGCTCATAGAATCCATCCTTCCAAGTCTGCTCAATGACCAGGAAATTTGTTAGACTTCCGTGGCCCGGGTCCTTATAGTTCCTTTCTGTTCCCTCCCTGAACCTCTCTGCTGTAGTTTCTGCCATTTTTGAAGGCACTGTTCGGGACTGTGAACAGGACTCATTTCAAAATATCACAAGAGTACTTCTTGGTTACAAAGAGAGAGCTGGGAGGTATGCCTTAACCAAATAATCCAAGTTAGCATCACCAAGAATGACAGAAACAGACATCATATGCCTCCTGGTGGGATGCAATGCAACGTCCAAGACAGCACAAATCTAATATTCCTGCCAAAATGTTTAACTCGAATGCAGTAATGAGGGAATTATTGGACTAATCTAGATTTGAAGGCATTCTACACACCAATTAAGCTACATTCATCCAAAATATTAATATCATGAAAAACAAATAAAAAGACAAGGGAACCATTATTATATTAAAGGAAACAAAGATACATGCCAAATAAATGCCAAGTATGTTCCTTAATTGGATTCTACTTCAGGGCGGTGGGCAGGGTGTGTCAGCTGAGATACATTTTGGAACAGTTGTATATCAGATGATATTGGTCTGTCACTGTTCATATGGGAGTATGACAACGGTTTTGTGTTTATGTGAGAGAATGTCCTTGTTCTAAGACTACACATATTGAAGTATAAAGGGATCAAGGGTCATAATGTCTGCATGTCTGCAACTTACGTTCAAATATTTCAGCAAAGTAAATGTATGTAAAAGAGATAAAGCAAATGTGGGAAAATGTTAATAATTAGTGAATTCAGATGAATATTTATGGGTATTCATTTTACTTTTCTGTAGCTTTGAAATTTTTAAAAATAAAATGTTTGTAAAACAATTTAAAAATGTTTCTAAAAACAATTTTAAAATGTTTGAAGGTAAAAGTAAGATTAAAAACAAAGATAATTTTAAATTTTGAAAATGCAAAGACAGGAAGGCTCAGTTGTTTTGAGCGTGGTGGCAATGATGGGTAATAAGGGTCAGATGGAGAAAATTACCTCTCATACTTTTATAATTACCTTACTGCTGAATATTATATATAGCTCATTTCTCTGAAATTAATCTGGCATAATAAAAATAAAGAGGAAAAACTCTTGAAGCATATAAAGCAAACCACAGATAAATAATGGATGAAAGAGAGAGGGGGAGAAAGTTTGTGTATGGGCTGAGGTTAATATAAGTTTCTTCCACCAGCTAAACCACAGGTTGGCCAACTACAGCCCTTAGACCAAATCTGACCCCTGATCAAAATCATAAATATATTTGAAGTTTTAAAAAATCAAACATATTTTAGTGTTTCAGTCAGAAAAATAAAAAACAGAAAGGACTAACTTGCTCAAAGCTTAGGTTTTCCAGACTTTGCTTCATCAAGTGAAGTCTACATAGCTTGGCTTTCTAGAAGAAGGGAAGTCATAAATAAAATGAGCACATAAAGAAAAACTGGAGTATTCATTTAAAATAGTACATTAGGACAGATGGGCAAAGTGTTTGATAAGACTTATTTTCACTGCCCAGTACTTATAAAAAATATGAGCTTACTTTTCCAGAAATCATGAAACCCATTTGCTGAATCATTTGCTAATTCCACTGGCGCCTCGAGGGAAATGTGTCAAGTATTTTGAAGTTTTCTAAATTCGGGTTCAGAAAGGTTAAGTAGCTTGCCAAGCAGCACAGCTCAGCACAGCTCAGCAAATTACTGGAAAGAAAAAAAAAAAAAGCTCTGTACTTGAATGTCGGTTGAACCTACCCAGAAGAAAGTCAAGAATTTCCTTTGGGACATTTATGTGAACTAGAACTTTTTGTACTTTAGAAGAAAAGGGAGAAACACTGGCTACCTCCTAAAAAGTGTGTTACTAACTCGATTTACAGAATTAGCTGTGTCTATTTTAAGAAGGTAACTCAACCCTGCTAGTAACCTTGTGTTTAAAAAGATTTTAGGTCTCAAATAAAAAAAAAAAAAAAGAGTAAAGTTTTTCTGTTCTTATAAAGCCCTGTATCATTTTTTTTTAATAAAAAGCAGCCAACAAATTCTCTCCTGTCACTATTAGCAATTTATGCCTTAAAGAAACAGACAAAAGTGAGTAGACTTGAGTCTATTCCCCTATTTCTCTTGGGTGAGCTGAAATGGAAGCAGTAGCAGTGCCCACTGCCTCACTGCCTTCCTCCACACCCAGCTCTCACCACCAGCAGGCATGGGAAAGAGGAAAAGCCAAGCACTTTGCTATTTTTTTTTTTTTTTTTTTTTTTTTTTCCGGTACGCGGGCCTCTCACTGTTGTGGCCTCTCCCGTTGCGGAGCACAGACTCTGGACGCGCAGGCTCAGCGGCCGTGGCTCACGGGCCCAGCCGCTCCACGGCATGTGGGATCTTCCCGGGCCGGGGCACGAACCCGTGTCCCCTGCATCGGCAGGCGGACTCTCAACCACTGCGCCACCAGGGAAGCCCGCACTTTGCTTTTTTGTGTTTAAATCTAGTCTCACCTGATCTCATAGGAAGCTCTGCAATATGAATTGTAGCCCACAGCTTGTCCTGCCCAGACACGAGGTAGCTGGCCTGTTGTACCCCTACTTCATTTGGTCTAGCTGTGGGCTGCCTCTGGCACGATGGCATTTCCTTCTAGGAGTGCCAAGCTGGTGGCTTCTACAGGGTGAGGTGGCCCCCATCAGCCAATGGCAATCCTCTGAGAAGAGACAAGAGTAAGCTGTCAGCAGCAGCTGAAGCACAGAAGCACTGTGCTTGTGAAGGTCCCCAATAGCATCTATGCCAATAGCCAATAATCATATAAAAGCATGTTTATGTTCATGAATTACAAAAATGAAAATTAAAGCCTAATGAGATACCACATGTTCCATATGTGTTTGAAAAGAATATATGTTCTGCAGCTGTTAGGTATGGGCTTCTATAAAAATCAATTAGGTCTAGTTGGTAGCCATTCATTTCTATCTCTTCTGCTTTGCTGTCTATTTGTTCTATCAATTACTGAGGAAATATTGTTAACATCTCCAATTATGATTGGGTACTTTTTCTATTTGGTTTTTTATTTCTGTCATTTTGGCTTTTGAAGTTCTGTTATTAGATACATTTAGGATTACAATGGGTTCTTAGCAAGTTGAACCTTTTATCATTATTGGGAAGTTCACTTTGTGTTATATTAATTGATGATTCATGTTTCCATGCTCTCTATTGAAAGAGAAAGAACGGGGGTGGGCAGGAGGAAGGAAGGAAAGAAAGAAAGTCCAAAAAGAAGAGCAGTCCCTTGGCTTTTTCTCCATGAGTGCTGGTTACCTAGGGTGGAATATCTGCACTCATAGTAACCCCGTGCAATTCGTTGCTCTCAATGTTGTACTTACAGAAACTCACAGAGGCATTAAATAATAACCACTAAGTCCACTTTCCAGAAACCATGGACCATGTGCTCACTTAGAATTTGAGTCTATTCTTAGTTCTTTTTGTACATACAATATCCCTGACTTCATTTATGCCTTGTGGCTTAGATGGGGTCATAGTACATCTTCATCTGAATATACAGTCTCAAAATTCAGTGTTCAAAATAAGATAGTCGTAGGATTAGCATTTCTTTCTTTTAGAAAACTGGGTTTTGGAGGAAGGAGGTGAGGGTGGAAGGTCACATCTCAGCTGTGTCCTGTACAATATAGCAAACGTATGTTTTGATGAGTTATTTCTACTTTGTTTTCTATAGTTTTTTAAAAACTTGATAATATCCAAATTTGTTATACTGGCCAGGGACACACCCAACTTTCCTAATGATGACAGGGCATGTGTCCTTTTTTTAAAGTACTTTGTGGTTGATATAAAACTATATAATAGAGGGAGTTTTAAAGCAAACTTATGGGGTATAATAATTCTGGGGTGTGCTGTTTTTTAAAAATAATGTTTCTTTGGCAGCATTTTCATGCTATTTTTGCTCTAACAACTTAGCTTACGATAGACTCGAATGTGCACAAAATCAAACCCTAACCCAGAACCTGGGTTTATCCAGGTTCCTCCAAAACTACACCAGGCACATTTCTCATTAGGCATCTGTATGTGCAAAACATACACATACACAGGGGATAGAATTAGATAACACTTTTTTGGCTTACTAAATGGGTTAGACTCAGTAAATATGGTACTTGCTTTTCAACTGATTCTGCCATCTGTCAGCAAACTTATTGCTTTTAGCAGGGGTCTTTCTTGTGATAATTTACAAGTTGTTTTTCTTCCTTTGTTCTTTTTGGGAAGATACTTGTCCTTAAAATTTAAGGGGGAAATAACACGTAAAATAACTTCATCCACAAAACAGAAACAGCAGAGACCAAAAGGCTGCTGGAGAGTTAAAAGGAACACGAAATTTAACCACAGAAGATTATTTTTTTCTTCTAGGGAGGGAAGGAGAGCAAGTCTCAACATTCTGCAGGTGACTCCTCCAGCCCAGCTCCAGCTGGGAAGCATCTGTACAAAAGAAACAGCCCACAGTAGAAAGAATTCATTTCTCAGGAAAGATGCAAATCAGGGAACCCCAGGCTTAGGGAAGTTTCCAATAAAGACATCTAGTTCTGGGTTCTGCTCTGTGTCATGATCATAGCAGCTAACTTTTGCATAGTGCTTGCTCTATAGTTTATACTACTAGGGTTTATTGTGTTTTGTTTCTGTCACTGCCTCACTGAATGCCATTAGGAAGTTACTCAACCTCTCTAAGCCTCAGTTTTCCTGAGAAACAAGTAAAATAGCATAACATGTTTAGTATGGTGCCTGACATTTATTATGTGTTCAATAGTGTGTGTTCAATATTATGGTAGCTAAGGTTTACAGATATTCTTTTAAAAAGAGTGAGAAGGACTATGTCTTCTTCACTTTTAGATGCCTAGTGCCTTCCCCAGTGGCCAAAATGTAATAGGAAGTTAATAAATGTTTGTCAAATGGTTGGATGGATGGGCAGACAAACATGTAAATAAATAAATCTCATTCTTTTTATTTGATTCTCAAAGCAACCCTACTAATTATTATTTCTCACATTTTACAGATGAGAAACCAAATCCCTGAAAAGTTCTGTGACTTGACCAAGCTCATATGATTAGCAAGTAAATTGAGACTCAAACCCAATTCCAGTCATTATTCTTGATACTAAGAGAGTTCCTGAAATGGTAACAAGGGTTAATATTTAATCCATTTGTCTGGTTTGTACACACAATTTTAAATATTTGCTTAACATCTGTTAATACCTTTATAATTCACAAAATAATTTGGCTTTCATCTATATGGCTTGAGAAATGTGGGGTTTTATTTCAGATGGTGGGGGGGGAAATGGGAACATTTCTGGAATAAGGGTTTTCTCTTTTTAATGACTCCAAATTTAAAATGTAGTCAGAGAAATTAAAATCCCCTCCTAGTTCTATCTTTTAAGAAATCCACTAGTATAACCATTGCTATTTATTGACTGCAAGAATTGTACATGTTTTATTTCTATTTCTTACAACAACTTGAAAGATTAGGCATTATTACTCACAATTCATGGGTGAGTAAATAGAAATTCAAAGAGTTCAAGTCAAAGTCTGCCGAAATAGTGCTAAAGTTGAATTGATCTGAATTTTAAGGAGACTCTCCTCTATGTCAGTGCTTTCAAACTGTAACGTGCATACATCTGTTAAAATTGCAGATTCTGATTATGTGGGTCTGAAGTGGAACCAAAGGGTCTTCATTTCTAACAAGCATCTAGGTGATGTCAAGATTGCTACTCAAGATGGGCCAGACTTTGAGTAACAAAGCTGTTTACCACACTACCTTCCCAAATTCAGAGACCCAGGAAGTCATCTTTACTATGGCCAGAGTTCTGCTTATAAGAATAACATTTTGCATTCTTCTAGCTTGTGTGGATAACTTACCAAAATAGTCCCTCATGTATTACCTAATTCTGAACATTTCTCTTTCTTTTCAATCCTACCACAGTATAGCAGAAAATTTGGAGTAGCTGCAGTTGAAGACTTCTTTACCAGCTTCTTTAAATCAGAAGATTGTGTAAAGAATCAGCAGTTGTGTTCCTTAGTAAGTGAAAGGAGGAAAGAAAATAAGAAAAATAATAGTTAACATAAGCAGAGAAAGAAGAAAAAAAATATTAAGCAGTGAAGCAGAATGCTTGTGGCCTGAGGAGAAAAGAAAAAAAAAAAAAAAGAGAGAGAGACAGATTTTAATCACTCCAGGGAAATTTCTGAGGAAACTCTATGCAGGAGCAAAGAAGCATGACAAGGGAAAAAGAGGAATGAAAAAGCTATAAAGGATATTTGACATCACAGTCTTAACTAAACTGTGATGTGCAAGTGGAAATCAATAGAGTCTAAATATTTAAGCATAATGACTGCCTAAAAGTGATGAGAGGGGATGGAAGCAGTACCTATGCATTTTATTGAAGCCATTGATGGAAATGAGACAGGAGGAGATACCAGAGAAATAACAAGTGGGGCAGAGTTATCATGGAATGAAATCAGAGAGGATAAAGAAAGAAGACTCATGAATCAACTCTCAGCTTAGACCATGAACAGAAGATCAATTTGAACAAATAGCCAAGGAACCAATAATAAATCTGAATGGTTACGGGCAAAGTGTGAAGTTGGGTAGAGGAGGAAGGGAGAGAAAAAAGAGGTCAAAGGTCTCTTAGGGGGAAGGAAGAACACTGGTTAATCAAATAGCTGGTGACCAGACTTCTCTCACTGTGTGTAAACAAGGGCAGATCTGATATGATCACAAGTGGTCAGAGAAATCAGCTTATTTCCCAGAGACACTCGATCAGATATCCTGATTCCCAAATAAGTTTCCTTTCTATCAGATGGCATACAGCCCGGCTCACCCCAGCCCAAAACAACTATGCAAGTCTACAGATATTTTCTAAGTGCCTAATATCTACTGGTCCATCTGCTAGTTGCTGGAGATGTGGAAGAATAAGTCCACCTCCCCTACCAAAGAGGAATGCAGACAAATATTATAATATTGGGTGATGAGTTTGATAATGAGGTGGCCCAAGGGAAGCCTAAGTTCTTAAAAACTTTTAAAAAGGCAGTTACTTTGTTAGGAAATCAAGAAAGTCTTCAAGCAGCATTTGCGATAGAGAAGAGATCATCTGAGGTGACATTCTAGGTAGAGAAACAAGTATGAGGAAGATTTGGAAAGTTCCAGATGTGTTTAGGAAGGGAGAGTGGTTCAGTTGCACTGCAGGATAGGGTGTATGTAGACAGATAATATAGCAGGTTAAAAAAAAATTGAGATATAATTTTGACCTCTCTGCCAGGCTGAGGGCTTTATGTCTCATTCTATATGTTTGTGTTTCCTGAAGTGTAAGACCAAGATAATCAGTGGTTAAAAATATTATTTGAAAGAGTACACGAATTTGATTTTGTGTAATATTTAATCTTATAGAGAGAACACTATTCCCATCCTTGGAATCACATTAAATAGAAAGTTTCTGATAGGCTCTAAGAGTTGAAACACCTCTTTCAAAATTGTTAGCCCCCCTCTGTAACAAAAAGAGTGAGGATTTCAGGTTCAAAGTTTTCAGCAGAAACGTGTCTACAATTTAAGAATTTGTTTTATTCAAATCCTAGTTATCTAATAGTTATCTTTTTTTATGGCCGTTGATACTGGCTTTTCTATTCTAGTATTAGCATTGTTTCTTTTTGTTAAATATATCTAATTTAGTTTGTAAAAAGTGATTATGTAAATATAATTATTGATTAAATCGTAGTAGAAGCAGAATACAGAAATGGCAAAACATCAATCAATCAATCAATAGACAGTGGTATGTGAACAGCCAAACTTTAGAAAGAAAAATACTATAGTCCAACTGTGCCACCTCAAGAAAGCCCAGTTTGGAGGGCATTTCAGAGAGGAAATGGATGATTATGTCCAATACTCTACAAGGTCAAAGAGGATTTGCTTATTCAAAGGGCACTTCCAAGAGCCTTCCACAATAAATTTGGATGAAAACCAGACCAAGCAAGGATTTAATTGGTAGGAAGGAGGTAGACATGACCTAGATAGCCTTGGGCCACATTTGGAAGGAAAATGTGGTTCTATAGGATGGGAAACCTTCTTCATTATGTTTCCGGCTTGGCTGAATACTCAATGTATAAATTTGGGAAGGCATTTGCTCCCCAGAAACTCAATTTTACCTTGGTGGTATTTTTTTTTAAAAGGGTGTTTTAAAAAAAAAAAAAAAATCATCCATTTCTCCTCTTGAATTAGAGCTCTCAAATATATAAACCACTTGAATCAACCTGACCACAACTTCTACCAATCCTACGTCTAACTATGCCACGCACCAAAAAAAAAAAGAAAAAATCCATGAGGTAAGTACTATCATTCTTCTCACGATGAAAATCAGAAAACGAGGGTTAGGGAGGTTTATTTAGCTCACCCTAGGTGACACTGACACAGTAAGGCCCATATTTAACCCTCAAGCAATATAATGCACACTGTTGATGCCAATGTGTTTTGGTCCCATAAAACCTAAAAAACTAAAACAGTGTCTAATATGGTTTGTCTAAGACGAGATTATAACTTCAGAAATGTTTTGTCAATATATGATAGGTTTTATTAAGAAAAGTGATTTATTTTTGGTTACATACCCTATCCTTATCAAGTACTCGAATATCTCTTTATCAAAATACACATCTTTTTCTTAACCTTCATTGTAGGCCCAACTCAAGAATCACATCCTTTATAAAGCTTCTCCTGACTGTTTTCCTTCTCTAAATTCCTACAGCATTCACGGCGCTTGCCCCTCCATAGCCCACCTGTTATATAGATATAGATATATTGTGTTTTTGTGTACACTATGCATCTTGGAAACCTCATAAAATTTTACATGTCCTCCACCACAATGGGCACCTAATAAGTTATTTCATGGAACACATTAAAGATCCACCACTAAATTTAAAAATCAACAGAAAATTTAAAAGTCCACACCCAAAGCAAAAACTCTTAGAGATTCTTTCTCCATCTCCAGTTTATGCTCCAATTGATAGTCATAGCCTCAGCTTTGCTAATGTTCCCATACCTAAAGCCAGATTGCATTGAATTCTTTAAAGCTGAAGCAAGCTTCTTCAGTCAGCTATAAGTATAAATGTTTACTGGAACACAAACTAGGAGGAAGCCTATGAGAAAAATGAAGGGAGTAAAGCTTTTGCACTCCTTTTTCTTCTGAGGCTCATTTCTCAGAACCAAATATTTAAATGGTATTTTAACTGTTGTTGAAGTTAGCCAGGTTTAACAAATCTAAAGATAGAAGAATACTAAACTAGGCCTAAATTTAAAAAAAGAGCGATGGGGATGGAATACAAATTAAAACCAAAAGTCACCAACCAGCCTGAAGTTTCTAGTACCTACAGTTCTTTCCTTTAATGTTTAGCGTGCCAATTATGACATTGCAATGTATTGACCTGCTTATCTGTCTGTCACCTCTGTGAGACTGTGAGCACCTCACAAAGGACTGTGTCTTTGCATAACAAGGGATCAGTCCTGAGTGATTTTTGTCCAACACTAACATCTGTGCCCAACCAGACCTCTCCTGGATAGTAACAATGGTCAACATTCATTTAGTGGTTCAATCTCTATTCTATTTATGTACGTATTAAATCACTAGCCTTTCCAAAATCTCATAAAAGAAGTGCTTTATCATTCCCATTTTACAGAAGAGGGAACTGAGACACAGAGACGTTAAAAAAAAAAAACTGTCACAGCAGAACCAGAATTTGAAAACAGGCTGTCCTGCCCCAGTCTGCACACTGCTTACCACTACACTGCAAAGCCGCAGTTAGAATGGCATTCGAGACTAGAAAAAGTGGGTGGAAATTTATAAGTCTGAACTAAAACCTCTGTACTTTTGATAAGTACCTAGGGTGATTCTGATGTACATAGTGTGAGAACCACACATTAAAAACACAATTCTAAGTAGCAGTCATAGAAATATTCTTAAGAACTGAGGTTTATCATTGCAGTTCAGCAAACATTTCCATCGACATCATCTCATTTCATCCTGATAATAACCCTGAAAGGTGATTGTAACTGTTTCTTATGTTTCTGAATAAGAAAAGCAAATCTCAGAAAGCCTACCTATGACCACATTGCTATAAAACACAGATTTTCCAGTTTCAGACCCTGTGCTCTTTCATGACACGCACCCCCTAACCGGCCTTCCTAATTCTGCTTCTGCCCTTCTACAACTCATAATCCATACAACAAACAAAGGATCCTTTTAAAGCATAAATCTCATAATGTCATTTCCAGTGGATTCTCACTACATTTGGGTAAAATCCAGTTTCCTTACCATGACCCAAGAGCCCCTCATGATCTGGCCACTACCTGCCTCCCTCACCTAATCTCCTACCCTCTTCCCTCCCCCTACACTCCAGCTACAATCTTTCCTTTCTAACCCTTTCACATCAATTGTTTTTTCTGCAGCTGAGCCTTAGTCCCTTGCCTGTTTCTTATGTATTTCATACCAGTACTTGAAATGAACCAACGGATTTATTGATTGATCATGAAGATGATGACGGAGCCCTTGTCTGACTTGTTTAATAGCTAACATTTACAAAGTGCCAGGTACAGGTCCAAATACTTTATACACGTTGATCTATGTAATTTTTATGACTGAGAGTCCAGGACCTTGCCTGAGGTCACCAGCTAGTAAACGACAGCAGAATTTTACCAAGAGCCTGTGCCTCTCACCACTTACCTGGACTATCCCTCAAAGGGAATAAGTGATCCCACAACCTCACCTTTTGAAACAAGCCCATATCTCTTGCCATCACTCAGACACTCAGCCCCCGACCAAGCCACCAGTGTCCATGGTTAAGCTCAGTCTGTGATGAGACATGTTTGATGGAGGCATGCACTTTACCCCCCATTCCAGTCCCATCTCCAAAGAAATAAATTTAAATTAATGCAAGAAAACTAATTAGAAACTACAGAATGAGAATTCAGAATGACTAAGAAGGCCCTTAAGATCAAAGTAATGTCAGAGAATGTAGAGTTTCGAATCACTCTATATTTGGTGGTGATGGTGAGGTGAGGAGGTGGCGGGGGTGAGGAGAGGGGCTGTCAGAGTTGACTCCACATGATCTCAGTGGAAATACTTCATAATGAGCATCCCAAACTAATTGAAGTAGAAGACTATTAATCAAGCTGAAGCAGCAAGTGGCCATTTTTTCCATTCCAGACATCTCACTGGTTTGGAGGTCAAATATCTATTCTTCATCTAGTATAAAAAGCTGCCATTTGGGAGAGATTGGGTTTTATATTATTATTTTGCTTTGTTTTTCTTTAAGACATCTGTCATTTCTGAGAACAAAGATTTCTGTTCTGTGGTTCTTAATAAGCTTTGCAAGGTGGTTTTCCTGGCATATGAAGAAGTCATTTGAATAATAAAAGCTCATATTTATAATTACAGTGAGTTAAATAGATTTGCTTAGCTTAGAGTTTGGGGTTTTTCATAAACAGATGTGAGTCCAGAAAGCCTCTATAACTCCAGTAATCTTACTGCTTTGGGGTTGCTGAAGAGCTGAGAAGCCTGAATGAGAGTTAAAGGAGCTTTCCCCAACTCCCTAAATAATCACCATGATACCTCAACCTGAGTCTACTCCTCACAACCCAATCCTATTCACGTTTACTAAGCATTTGCCAGTATGAGGACAATGAATGAGCCTGACTCTAAGCAGATAACATTCACCCCCTAAGTATTCAGAGGGGAGCCTTTTATAAATTGCTTTGCTCTGTTCTCAGAGTAAACTGATGACCCATAGCTCCAGTCCTATTTGAAGCTGCTGGTTTCAAAACAGTGGTGAAAAGTGGTCACCAGGTGAAGCAGCATCTCGGGTCTAGGCCTTCCCTTACAGCCACCTCTCCTCTTGAAACTCACCAGCTCTGTGAGCCATTCCTTCAGGTCCTTGGAAGGTGATGGAGTTAATTTCGTGCCAAATTTTGAAAACTGCAATGTGCTTCCTTACTTGAAAATATGTGTTTGGGGCAATGGAACTTTTGGTCACTAATTTTCAATCATTTATGAAGTGGATTATCTTTGCCAAATAAATTTTTACACCGAACTTCAATACATAAAACAGGAAAAAGCCCAGCCACTCTAGTTGAAGTAGCATTTCATTTTCCTAGAGGTCCCCTAATCGTTCTGCCCCTATCCATAGATACCTCTTGCAAAACCTAGAATTCTCCCATCTGTAGTTTGAAGACATTGCTCAGAGCATCCTATCAGATCAGGGGATTTGGCCAAAGCTCTGATCTTGAGCTTCAACCAGGACTTTGTTCACACATACCTAACACACTAGACATCTGTGACATGCTGAGCAGGTCCAGAATTGTGACCTAAAGCTCTGATAATTTCTTTAGCCAAATCCAATTTAATCTGTGCCGTGGATTTAATAGTGTTTCCCCAAAATTTATGGCCACCTTAGAATGTGATCTTTTTTGGAATAAGGGTCTTTGCAGGTACAGTGAAGATAAGGTTCAAGAGAAGAAATCATAGTGGATTAAGGTAGGCCCTAAACCCAATCAGAGTGTCCTTATACAGCACAGAAAAGAAGACAAAGGGAATGAAGTATCGTGAAGCTGGGAAAGAGGCACGGGACAGTTCCCACCTCACGGTTTCCAGGAGGAACCAACCTGCCAACACCTTGATTTTGGATTTCTGACCTCCAGAACCGTGAGATAACTCATTTTCTTGGTTTTCAAGTTTGCGGTAATTTTTTACAGCAGCTCTAGGAAAGTAAAACATTCTGTCTTTCACTTAGTAGGCAAATACTTGTGGAAAGAATATTTGTTGAGTGAATATAATAAATCAGCTCAATTTGATACAGTTGCTGACTAAGGAAAATAGCAGTAAGTGTTTGAGGAGGAGAGAGAACGCTTATGGCTGAGGCTAGAGGAAACGCATTTTTCCTTTAACTCTATTCCAAGATAAGACTCAGGCAGAGCCTCCAGAGGAGCAAATGTGGGTGGTTAATGGATAAAGGACTAATCAGGGAAGGTGAAACTCACTATTGGCTACCTGAGGAGTAACAGGGACTCACTGAGGCTTTCTCAAAGATGTCCTGGCACAATGAGAAACCATTCAGTTTGTCTCAGGCACTTAAGTACAAATATCAGAATAGCAGATGAGAATTGGTAAACTATTTCATATAATTTACATAAAGATTCTTTTAAGGATATTATTTTTCAATAGATACCAATAATAGCTATGAAGTTGTTATGGCTTTTTATATTGCATACCATATTGCCAACTTGGCTTTTATTTTTTTAATCTATGATGATCAGGTTTCATTGGCCATGTTTTGTGGCCACACTTGTTATCTGTTTGGTGACCTTTCTCCTTGCCTGACCAAAGTTTTATTCTAATGCAGCATACCCAATGACTAAATTTCTACTTACCGATGTCCCTGAAGAATTCTTGAAATGTAATTAAGTAACTATTTTCCCTGTAATTTATGCACACATTTATATACTGAACCGTAGTTTAATCAAACTCCTTTGCCTTGTGTAGTATAATAGCAATATCTAATGAAAACATATGAAGTATGTGTTTCATAATTACCCCAGACAGTTCATTTCGGTTTGCTTCCTACTTAATCCTGAAATTCCTATCTTCCTGCACTGTAAACACTTTCCTTCCTTTCTCATCAATCTCAGTTATGTAAATGAAGCAGGGCGGTGGCACAATTACTTTTTTTCTGGATGTTATCAAAGGCTCTATTCTCAGAGAAACAGCTGACAAGGGCACCCGCTAAAAATGATCCTTTAGTTTGCTTAAAAGACTGAAGCAGACGTAAAGCAGAGAGAACTTTGCACACTCCATCAGAGTAGCACTGCTGGGGCCAGTGAATGCTGATTTGCATGTGTCGTGGAAATGCCCTTCATGTTGGCAGGCCCAGCGATAGCCATGAACCTCATTCAGTCCTGTACTTTTTACAGGCACACTTGGAAAAAATCCATCCCAATAAAATCACTGTCATGGAATAAAGGCAAATCGCTGATTGAGCATCAGCATAGTGATGGTGCCTTTGACTTTGCAGAAATTACCACGCCAGTCATCAGAGAACATTGAACTTCCTGCTACATACAGGAAGTCCCCTATGATCTAGATTTAATGCTGGTTTCCTATCAACGGTGAAGGCAGAGGGTAAACAGAAAAAATGACATATGTCTTTACATTTTCAGAGCTAGTTTAAATGTCTTTTCCCTTATTTCTTCTCATCAGGATGATCCCTTTTCTGTCTATTTCTTTTAAGGGAGAAATATAATGTTTTGCATCCCCCACTTTCACTGTTCCAGAGGCTGTTGATGAAAGAGACAATGGGACCATGGAAAAACACACAACAGTTGACCCAGATATTCTTGGTACCTACTGTGATCTCAAGTAAGTTAAACAATCTCTGAAGGTTCAGCTTTTTCATCAGTCAAAACTAAGGTAATGCCGTCTATCACTTCAGGTTGCTGTGAGAATAAAATAATAAGTATGGCATAGTGCTGGGCACTCCAAAACAATTTTTTCCCTCTTTATTTCTAAGACATTTTCTATCTGCCAGGTGAAATGAATCTACATTCACTTATTTGATAAACAAGTATGGAACACGCACCATGCTGGAATTTGGAAATTGAACATGGTCATTGACTACATGAATCTGACTCTGGCAGGGAGGGTAGACATTAATCAATTAATGGCACACAAATTATATTTGCAAACTCTATGTACGCCAAAGGAAAACCTCAGGATGTGCGGGCATTATTTGTATGGGGGAGGGTAACTTCTCAGTTGAGGTGATTAGAATGAATAGGATTTAACGAGGTGAAAAGTAGAGGGGAAAGGAGGAAGCAGTCCTTGCTGAGGTTGGCGAGCGTACAGGAAGGTATAGAGGCTGATAGAAGCAGAAGGATTTGAAGAACTTTAAGGCACTCTTAAACCTCCAGGTTAGGAAATTTTGGGGCTTATTCTTAAGATCTCCAGGGAAGGATTTTGCATACTTTCCCCTGACAATTTATTCCAAGTGTTTTTCTGAGGGGAGAAACAATATATTACAGGAAACTTGATGTTAACTGTTTGTAGAGTATATCTCATGGTTACACGACAATATAGTGGTTTGAATCATTAACTTGTATTTATTCTTATTGCATTTTTCCCCTTTCCTATTGAATGAAGTAGTCAGATCCTAACACTCCATTATGGCACTAAAGGTCTTTGTTTCAAAGTATAGTAAAAATTTACTGGGATACAAATTCTTAAAGACTAAGCAACTTGAAAGGACTATGGAAAGGAGACAGAAGTAAAAGTGAAAAAAAGGTCAGGAGCGGGGAGGAGAAGGAAAATGAGATGAAAAAATCTTGCTAATGTCTCAGATTATATTCTCTGTCATCACCAAAGAAGTTAATTAGATTTAGTTTATTTTAAAGAAAATAGAGGAATGTGATGGTTCTTAAATTTTCAGGTGGGTAGAGTAAGAGTTACACTTTCTACACACTACAGTGAGAAAAACATTGTTTAAGTGAAGGGTTTTTGACAACCCCAACATCTAGAACTTTCTCTAAAATGTACACAGTGGACCCTGTGTTGTGCTGATGGGAGCACCATGGTAGGACCATGTTGGAAGACCTCTGGAGATTTCTGGAGCTAAGACCTGTGTAACAGGCCCTTCCAGGACTGCTGCCCTCAGTCCTTCCTGGGCATGTAACACCCACAGACTGGTCATCATTACAGGGCACGTGTCATGACTAGACATTATTATATAACTTGTGGATAACTCAGTACAATGTCACTCTCATACAATTCCTGTGCCTGAATGTCTATTCTCTGACATATAAAAACCAAACTACTAATTCACTTTTCAGTGTTCTGCTACACGGTAGTCAGGTTCTGCCTCAAAGGAAGACACACGAAGGCTCAGGAAAACAATTTACTATACTCATAGTCCTAGACAGGGATCAGTAAATGTCACACAGGGTCACAGGGGAAGTACCAGGCTTGGGTCAGGTGACAGGAGCATGGGGACAGCTGAGACTAGAGCCTTTATTGGGGTTTCTTCAGGAAAGGTCAGAAAGGGTGAACAGTTTAAGGTTGTCTAGTTTGAATAATTTCCATGAAGTCTAAGCTATGAGGTATGGTCCTTAGTTGCCTGGTACCTGGCCCTGGGATGATTAAGGCAGAGGAATATTGCCACCTGGTGTGTATGGGGCAGTAGATGAGCTGTGGCTCTGGATCGGTGAGCCTATCAAATGCTATTTCTAAGAATTGACTAGCCCAGCAAGGTGCAGTCTCTCCCTAGTCAGATAAGTTTAAGAGGGTAAAAAAAAAAATCAAAATATACAGAAAATTTAAAAATATATGCAATACAGTCACCATACATATGTAAAACTCATGCCAAAATTCACCTTACATATGTAAAATTCATTTTACTAGAGCTTTAAAATCTTATTGAATTAAGGCTTATTGTATTACTATTTAGCATTTTGTAAGTGACATTTTGAGAATTGCCTGAGCCTTCTGATTTTCAGCCTTGAGAAGAATATGTACTGTTTTGTACCTCCCAACGTGCAGTCCCTTTTTCTTTGGGTTTTCCACAATTCAGGAATCGATATTTCACCCATACATGTACTGACTCTACCCCCACCTCCTGTGTGGGTCCTTATTGGCTCAACCAATGAATAAGCAGGCTTCATCCTCCTGGCCATGATGATTGGTTCAGAAAACATGAACAATTGGACCGATCGGACACCCAGATACATTTTTATGTATTTTACGTTAAGAAGTTTGCTTATGATCTTAGAGAACTTCTGCAAGATATACTGTCACTTCATATTAGATATGAATAAGAAGCAAATAGTTCCCACTAGCTGTGGACAGCCAACTTATGATTCTAGAGAAGACAGGAGAGAAGGGAAGAACTGGGTTCTTTGGGAGACATTGTTGATCTATGGAATTACTCTTCACCTGACTACTTCAGGACTTCTTAGTTGTGTAAGACACTTTCTCACTCCCTTTTTAAGAGTCACTTGGACTCCAGTTGTCGTTACTTGCAGTAAAGATTTCTGACAGAAGGTCCTTGTTTTCTCTCCAGCATCATTTTATTTTGATCCTGACACTATGAGAATAGAAAGCTTACTCAATTTCTTTTCTTTTGTGTTACCAGGAAAAAATCAGGTGAATTAGAAAGGTGAATTACAGCTTTACTAGGTAATGAATTTTGAATAACATAATAATAGTTTTTAAGAGGAAAAATTAGTCAAAAATTATAATAATTATACTTATTATGAGCAAAAATACACAATTATAAAATTTTATACACATGCTCATAATTTCCTGACTTTGCCCTCTGTTTTTCCTTGTGGAGAGGCTCTCCTGGATTTCTGGGATGATAGAGCCAATGTCAAGCTCCTTTATGGAGTACAGTTGACTCTTAAACAACATGGGTTTGAACTGCACGGGTCCACTTCATATGCAGATTTTTTTTTCAAAAGTAAATACTACAGTACTACATGTCGCCAGTTGGTTGAATCCTGATCCTCGGTTGGTTGAGTCCTTAGATGCAGAAGTGTGGATACAGAGGGCCGACTATAAATTATACTCAGATTTTCAATGGGGTGGAAGGTCAGTGCCCCTAACCCCTGCTTTGTTCAAGGGTCAACTGTATATAGTTCTTATTCACAGTACAGCTGAAAACTGGAGGTCTATCAGATCATCTGAGTACTTAGACCATGGATTTTCTAATTCCCTCTTCGTAAAGGGTAAAAGCAGTGGAAAACAAGTAGCAGAGAATGAGAAAGAAAACAAATGCACAAATAGCTAAATTTTTATTTTTAATGGTTTTTAAGAAGAGAAAGTGTCAAAATAAAGTGTCAGAAAAATGATTTTTAATTTTCATTCTTTATTATGTTCTTCTGTCCTTTCACGGTCTCAATCCTCTATAAACTAATAAGGAAAAATGAAAATCAGTTTCATTAAGGAGACCACTTTTGTTGGACTCATTCTTTAGTTGATCAGATGAGGCAGCTGAGTGAGCATGAATCTTCCCTGTGATTAGCTCACACTCCTGAAGTAGCCAGGCACCTGTGAGGATAGGGGGTGGAGAGAAGATAATAATTGGGCTCTCATCATTTATAATTATGTGTGTTTCAAGTGGATGTGAACAGTGGGGTTTGAGAGGGCTACATAAAAGGGGAAAATTCTGACGTGAACACTTCAGTCATTAACTCGAGTGTTCAAAAGGAGAGATAAAATTTTAAACAATAAAAGCCTTGAGAAACAGAGACCGAAAAATAATAATGTTACCAAAAATTAGAACAATTGTTTATTAATTTCATATCATACAGCATCTTCATCATACTAAAGAATTACCATAGTTATTGACCTGACATACAGTTAACTGTTTTTATCCCTTTGTGTACAAAACCCTCTGAACTCTCAGAAAAAGTTAACCATTTTTTCCTTTTTACATTTAATTTATCAAGTAAAAATGAACAGTAATGAGAAGATTCCAATATGCTATTTATGTGTGTGTGGATCATAAAAGAACTTTAATAAAATATCACATATTAAAGATTTTTTTTTCCTTTTTTAATACAAAATTTTCCCCAAGAGTGTGTTCCTATGATGTTTACTCTTATCTCTTCGATTTGGGTGTCTCAACAAAATATAAGTGAATTTAATTTTCTCCTTGATATTTTGTCTCCCAGCAAATGCATAACAAGAAGTGAGGTTTAATTAGGGCTTTGGAGTCTCACAACTTTTCTACCCTTTATTAAAAAAGAAAAATTACTGTCTGCTCTCCCAACATAGCCAGTAACTAGTAATCATTTCTATTTAAAAGCAAGCTTTCTATTTAATAAAGCAAGATTAAAAAAAAAAAAAAATCAAACAAGTAGGTATAGTTCCACCAGACTATAATCTCCATGAGGACAGATGATTTGGTTTATTGATGTATTCCCAGCAACTAGGACAGAATCCGGCATATGTTATTAAAATACTGCGTCATCAAGTATTTGTTGAATAATGTATAAATATATTTTTCCAAGGTATCACTCACGAAATTTCAACTAGGGCTAATTACCATTTAATTTCTATATACACACGACTCTCAACCAGGCTTGGGTGGGATGGTTATGTAACTTCATCATGAATACCTGTGTCTAGACAAGAGCCCTTTAAAGATAAATACTGCTAGAACTGGGGCACATTGACACAAAAACAGAAAAAAAAAAAAAAAAAAAAAAAAAAAAACATTTGGTCTTTCGCTTCTTACAGATTGCTGCTTCCTAGAGAAAGAGCACTCACTGCCTGCTTACAGCCAGCCAGTTGGAGGAAAGGCCCTAATTATCCTCCCAAGTTCTGGCACTCAGACTCTATTTCCTCTTTTGGCTTAAGATCAAACAAAATGTGAAAGTGAAAAAAATAATCAACAGGGCAATAATGCTCTTCTGTGCAGAGCACAATCAGAAAATTACTTCTTTTTTTACCAAATACTAATACAAACTCTTCCATTTTACCAGAAGTTTGAAATTTCATGTAATGCTTAGATTTACAAATAAAACCCTATAGGCATATCATGTTTCCTTATTACAGCAAAAAGTCTTTCAAAGGGAACATGCTATCTTCAGGTGCAAAATGATGTCTATTGTTAAAGTTTAATTTTCAATGTATTTAAGTAGATATAAAGTATTTACTCTATATTTCTTCATGTTCCTATCAGGGACACTTTTCTGCTTTAAAATGAAAATTTTTTTGTCTTTTTTCTCTTTTTAGCTTGCCTTGTTTCTCCCTCCACTATTCCTGTTGTCCCCCCAACACACACAATTCCTTGACCTTTTCTTGCCCTCTTTTTACCTTTTTCTCTCCTTCTATATGTTAATGTACACAAGTTCCCACCTCCCTCCTCAAACAGGCCTCACCATCTTATACCACTCACCATTTCCTTTTTGAAGAATAGAGAAGTTGCACAGGATGAAATGAACCTTCTAGTTTTTCATGTCTCCTGAGCAGTAGCTTCACTAAAGTTACCTCTATCAGTAGGATAGATCTATGCTGTTAGAGAAGAATTATGTACATTTTACATATTTAAATTTCTAGAAAACTACAAACATTTCCATCTTCTCTATTGAACTTCAACACATAAAGTACCACTAATCCAAAGTTCATAGCTAAGAGCATAGTTTTCTTAAACTTTATTATATTTAATGAAAACTGTTACCGGTTAACAGGTAGAGAGGTATGTAACTTGTGTATTGAGTCCGTTCAAATATCTTAGAATAAGAGGTCACATAAAACGTACACACCTAGCACTAAGCTTGTGACATGGAGGATTCCCAGGAAATGTCTGGTAAATAAATGAATCAGTGAACTTAAGTTAGGGAACCATTGACTGAAACCGCTTGCCTTGGCCAGGCACAATGATAACTGCTTGCCTGAGTTGTCTTCCAACAGCAGGTCCTGATAAAGAATAGGGTGCTTCTGCCGAAAACTAACCGGGAAAAGTCGGGAGGGCCCCAAACGAAGAGGGAGGAGACGATATGTCCTGCCAACCTGCCAGAAACCCTCACGCTGGAATCCACCTCCTCTGAGAGACGTGCGTGCCACCAGGAAGGACCCTGAGTCAGATGATATGGCCAGAGACAACCAGAAACTAACCCCATCACCATAAAATCTGAGACTGTGAGCCACGTGGCCGAGCAGTCCTCCTGGGTTCCCCTACCTTGCTGCCCCAGCGCCCCTTTCCAATAAAGTCTCTTGCTCTGTCAGCACGTGTCTCTCCTCAGACAATTCATTTCCGAGTGTTAGACAAGAGCCCACTCTCAGGCCCTGGAAGAGGTCCCCCTTCCTGCAATAAGGTGAGAATGTGGTGTATCATTCTGGCTGAAGTGTGGAAGATGAATTGGAGACTGGCCATTCTGGAACTAGTGTAACCAGGTAGGAGATTTTTAGTGATATTAAGGGGGTAAGTGATGAAGATCTAAAAATGTAGCAGAAATGGAGAGCAGGGGTGAGATATATTTTAAAGATAGAGAGGAGGTAAAATCTCTAGATTTGTTGCTTAAGAGGATAACAAAGACAGGCAATCCTGGATACCAGCTGGTACTTATCTAAAACTCTGAAAAAGTCTATGAATATCATCAGGGTAAGCATGGACATTTATGAGTTTACCAGACTTAGAGGGACAAGTACTGAATTTACTAAATCAACTTCCCCCCCAAGTGTCCTTCACATGGTGACAGGGATAAATTTGTATGCTTTTTTACTTCTTGATCTTGTTAAATTAATTAAACAAGTAGGCCATTAGGTGTAAGCAAACCAAAACCTAAGTCTGTAATGCCTCAAGTTTAAGAAATGGAACCCTAAGGAGAGCCAATCACAAACAGCCAACCAGACTTTCCCAAATAAAGCAACAGCTTCAGCTATCATTAGTCAAATAATTTTCTTGTCTTTCTTTTTCCTCTTCTCTATAAGTCTTTCCCTTATGTCTACTGAAAAAAAATAAATGCACAATGTGAGTTAAGTTTTATTTGGGGCAAAATGAGGACTATAGCTGAGGAGACAGCATTTCAGATAGCTCTGAGAAACTGCTCCAAAGAGGCGGGAGGAAGGTCGGTGTTATGTATGACTTTAGTGAAGGCGGTGCATGCAGTCAAGCACACATTTTGGCAGAGGCATTCTGCTAGTCACCAGGAGCAGATGATGCTGAAAACTCCGCCTCAGAGTTTTGGGTGAAGTAGAAGACAATAGTTTTATTGCTTTGCCAGGTAAAAGGGGACACAGTGGGCTCATGCCCTCAAAACTGTGTGTCCCAACCTGGGGTGGGGGGGGACTTGGTGGGGAGTTTTATAGCAGTGGTTCAAGGGCAAGGTTGCTGATAAGGATCAGGGTATGTACAGGGCCTGCATTCCTTTAACCTGGTCTCAGGGGGTCTTCTGATGAGCTTCTGTGGTTCTCAAGGTTATCAAACTGTGACCTCTCTGAAATGAAGAATCCTTCATCAAGTAGTTTACATCTTCCATTTGCTGGGGGTTTTGGTTCCATAGAAGAGCTCAAAGATAGTTATATGTATCCCTTGAGGTGGAACCAGGACCCTGCTCCAAGGCTGCACTATTGTTTCCTGACTGCTCCTCCCTTGTCTCTGCATCCCCTCCCTTCTCTGATTAGCAACTCTTTGAACTTGCCCTTTGGAACTCAGAGCATATCATGGAGGTTGAAGCCTACGCCCTACAAACAAAAAATGGGGGACACAGAAAGTTTTCTATGCCTAGGAGCCCCAGAGGGTCCTGCTCAGTTTCACAGATGTCACCACTAATAATTTTAGTGCTTTTCTAGATAAGAGGAGGTGCAAGAATTGGGTTCATAAAATCTTCTCCTGAGAATACCTAACTACCTGAAGACCTGTTCTGCTAGTTTTTCCCAGAACAGAGTTCCTCATCCTGATCTCCACCCTGAACTCCTTTGAGGATGTGTTGAAGGTCAGCAGCTGCGGCAGCGCCTCATGATTTAATTCTTGCAGAGGTTGATGCAAGTGCCAATTTTTAGTTGGCACCTAGCTCCTGCAGTGGTGCCCCCCAAAACAACTCTGGTTTGGCACTGCACGATTTAATTTTTGCTCAAATATACTATTAAAATTTTTAATATGCCTCAATTAAACACTCCCATTAGATCTGCTGTACTTTACAGTAGAGATTTCTTTTGTTCATTGAATTCAAAGTACTCTTCATTTAGTTCTTATAACATTATTGACTCCTACTGGTCTTGGGTAGCCTTGGCCTGCAGCGGCTTGAAGCAGGGTTTCAGTTCCCAGCCAGAGATTGAAGTCAGGCCACGGCAGTGAGAGTGCTAAATCCTAGCCACTAGACCACCAGGGACCAGTGGCCAGTGACAAGGCCCTGGCCTGTCAGCTGTATAGAAATGAATTTTCACATAGAGACAGAAAGTAGTGAAGCAAGTACAGTGTTTATTAGGAGGAAAAAGAGTACGGTACGTGTGGATAGACACACAGGTAGGCTCAGAGAGGGTTTCACCCTCGTGGTAGTTTGAATCACTTTTATGGGGCATCATTTCTTCTGGCTTTCCTATGACCAATCATCTTGCTTTGCCTGTTGCTGAGTCCATATTTGGTATATCTCAGGGTCCTCCCTCATCAGCGTGCGCATCTCTCAGCCAAGATGGATTCTAGCAAAGAGGCCTATCGGTAGCTGACATCACTTACTATGAGGTAACGCCCTCTCCCTTTTGGACCTCCTGGGAGCCTTTCTGTGCATGTGTAGTTGGGAGGTCTGCTTGACTTCAAGAATGAGGAATATGTGGTCTTTTATCTCTTACCTGGGCAGGGTCCAGCCTCCTCCACCATCCTGCTTTTATGGAGTTATTGCTAGTATGGAGTTTCTGTCCACAGGAGAGAAACTGTTCAGCCTGGGGCCCATCTATCTCCTGCCTCTCTACTTTGATCATTTCTTCCTAGCAGTTTCCCAGTATTTTCACTGTCATGTTATCTTTCTATCACAGCCCTCCTCTTCCTCCTCCAGTGACTGACAGGACATACACCAGCATAAGAAAGTAAGAGGTCAAGAGACTGTTTCTAATTCACTTGTATGGGTTTTCATGGAGTCCATTTTTTCTCAGGAATACTCCATTTAAAAAATACTATTTCCAAGCTTGCTTTCTTTTTTCTTTTTCTTCCTCCTTCACTATCACTGACCTAGATTCCCCACACCAGGTGTGTTCACCTGGATCTCAGATAAAAAGGAGGAATGTTCACTCCCTGCTCCTTTTGTGCCTCAGGTCACAATCTGGAGAATTCCTCTACAGAGAGAAAGGTTGGAAAACATATTTCTAATTCTTAGGAGGAGGTAATTAAATAATTTCCTTTTATGATACTGTCTTTGTTCTCTTCTTGAAAGGAAAGAGCATCCCCTTTATCACTTTAAACAGGGCAAACTAGTATTTCTAACCCTCCTCCCAAAGTTAATTAACATGTAAATACTTGTCAGTAAAAGGTAACACTTCAGCGATTAGCATATAAATGGGCCAGGGACAATATTCTGCCATAAAGAGACAGCTTGGAAGATTTTGCCAGATGTATTTGGAAAGAAAAAAATAAAATAAAATAAAATAAAGCCTTCATCATTTACATGCAAACAGTTATGAAATAGAATGGCATCCAGAGCCTGAAGTAAAGGGAGAACTATCCTGCCTGGATAGAATGAAGTGAAGTCTGCATACTCAGCTTGGTTTTATGTACATGTTTACTCAAAAAGCAAAGATGGAAAGTGACTAACCGCTTATGTCCAGAAAACACATCATGCTTTTTTTTATTTTAATGGATACCATCAGTGAAGGAAACAGAAAGCCATGGGTAGGAAAAGGATTTAACGGATAATTTTTCCATATTGGGTGTAATGATGAGTACACTCAGGAAACTGTACATGCAGGGGTTGTTTCCACTCAGCCCTGAATTTGTGTTTCAAATGAGGTAATTGTGCACCTAATGATGCATTTGCACAAGCAATTACCTGATTGGCATATGCCAGGTGAGCTTTTGAGAAATAATAGGGCAAATGCACTTTTGCTTGGCATCCATGGAACCTTGTCTGTAAAAATAAAATAATAATTATAATCATATCATATTTGTGACATTCTTATCAGAATCATGTGTGAATGGGATGTTCATGCTAATAAAAGATAAGTCATTAGCCTAAGAGGAAAATACACTCTCTGGCCACACTGGCAAAGATACTAGTTATTCTATATTTATTACTAAAGCTACAACATATTCTAGTTCATGGATGAAAGCCCAGGATTTGTCATCAGAAAACCTGATTGAAATCCCGAGTAGCTGTGTCAATTCCAGATATCCAAATTTAGGCAAGTCACTTAAAAACACAGAATCAAAGTTCTTCAAAATGGAGACAATAGTTTTGTTCATGTGGAAACTGAATCTGATTATTATTATTTATTGCATCTTGTATTACTAGTGCTGGTATTAAGTACATTGTACTGATGCCTGTTCCAGGTCAAGGTGAACCCTAGCAGGATTATTTCATCTGTTAGTGTTGGTCGGATTGTGGTTCCCTCCTCCAATTGTGGGGGCTGACCACCAGGGTCCCACCTCTCTCACTACCAGGTAACAGGTGACCCAACTCAACTGAAGTCATCCTGGACAGAGCCACCCTTGAAGCAAGTTTCCCTGACTTTCTCCAGATCGAACAAAGGATAGAATGAGGTGAAATCTGCATACTCAACTTGGTTTTATGTACATGTTTACTCAAAAAGCAAAGATGGAAAGTGACTAATTGTTTATGTCCAGAAAACACATCATGTTTGTTTGTTACACCATGTTTGTACCTTAGAGCTCAGCCTAGTCCAAGGTCCAAAGTTTGGGTCAAAACCAGATTTGTCTTCTAGAATTGAAGAGTGAGTATATTTTCATGGCACTTAAGCCTAGGAAGTATGATTCCCAGAGGAGAGTGGAAAGGATCTGCACATTAGCTTCAATCCACCCAGAAGCTGACCTTTTCCTCCCTGCACCCTAGAAAGTCAAGCATTCGAGGAGAACTTTCTGTGCTTATAGAAATGTCCCATAATCTTCACCGTCCAATATAGTAGCCACTAGCTCCATGTAACAGTTGGACACTTAAAGTGTAGCTAGTGGGAACTCAGAAACTAACTTTTTTTTTTCAATTTAAAATAACTTAATTTAAATGTAAAGAGTCACATGAGCCTAATGGCTACCATATCAGACAGTGCAACAAGGTAAAAACGAGACTTTTTATTAGGTGATAATTCAACACTATGGACTGTGAATATCATTTACTGCCCACTGTTTTTTACTCCGACCTTTTAAAATATTCAATGCCAATCCTCCCTTTTCACAGCAATCTTTGACACTTTTTAAGCCATTCTTCTTAACATCAATAAGTTAAAAATGCACAGAGATCTAAAGACTACAGTTCATTTACTTTTATTAGAATTCAACTTAAAACAAAATAAAACAAGGCAAAATAAATAAATAACAAGGAAATAGAAAGGTAGAACTTTTCTGAAGCCTTCAGTATCTGCAATCTGATTATTGAAGGGTATTAGGTATGAGAATATCATCTAATTGACATGAACTATTAAGGAATCAGTCTGTGCCCTAACCAAGTACCTAAAATCCTGTAACAAAGAAATTATTCCTAACTTGACTAGGCTTTGAAGACATAGGTAAAATGATAACAGTAATAATAATATAGTAACAGCAAGAGTTAATTATTTATTATGCCTTAGGCATTCATCTAAGAACTTTGTACACTTTATGTAATTTATTCCTCATGTAGCCTTATGTGATGGTTGTTATTATTTTCCCCATCTTACTGATTGAAGAACTGAGACTTAGAAAGGCTGCATCACTTGTCCAAGGTTATAGCAAGAACACATGGCAGAGCTGAGATTCAAAGCCAGATCGCCAATCTCCAGAACCTACTACCCTAACCATTGTGTGATGTGGTTTTGTACTACTTCAAGGTAAGAATGTTCTAGAAAAGTGATGGACTTTCTTAGGCTCCATAGAAGAACAAGAACAGAAGTTTCCATGCTAGACAACCACTCCACCAATGGATTAATATCAGTGAGTGTGCAACTGGGAAAATTGCTTCCTGGGTAATTTAAGGGAATATTGGGTCCAAGGAGTCTCTGGGCCAATATTTCTCTAAGGCAAACAGTCAAACAATGATCTCACTCCTTCCTAAAGGGCTGGAATGGAATGAACCACTTGAGTCTTGTTTATTGGGAAGGCTAATTCCCCAGAATGAACAGCCCAGGATTGACAGGAGCAAGTGATGTGGTCAGTGTAGGCTGCGGACCCATGTCACACCATGCTTCCTGACAGCCCCCTGACTCTTTTCCTTCTCTGAGGCTCACTGTGCTGCCTATATCAGGCTGGCCTTTTGCGAATGATTTATAGTACCGTTTGAGATTGCAATTCTTACTGAAGTGTAAATAAAGTGGTGAGGTTATCTTAGGATCGAAAATGGTGATCTGGTCCAAAATAAAAATATTCATATTTCTGGTTTCCAGAAACCAGGAATGGGAAATAGTGGTCATGGGTGGGAGGTGGGGGAGCAGGGGGTGGCACTTTCTTTTGATGACACAAATAACTTCAGCGTGTGTGTGTGTGTGTGTGTGGGGGGGGGGGTGTACACATGCATGTGTGCACATGCACACACAGGCATGCACCTACATTTATTTCAGGCCCATCAGTGTTCAGTATGCTACCCTCTACCTCCCTCTCTGCCTATAAAACTTGTGAGCAAGTGATCTTTGAATATATTCTCCCCAGAATCTAGTCATACTGTAGTTATTAAAAATATTTACAGCTATTTTTTTTAAATGTGAATGAAACCTTCCATAGATTTGGAAAAATCATTAAATCTAAAATATAGCAGAAATAAGGATATTGGTGACAACTGAAAATACTAACTTTGCTGGATGATAATTCTATATACCAGGACATGATCATATCCAATTAAGTTGAGCTCTATTCAGTAATCACGGTGTAATGGGATAGGCTCACAGAGTAATAGGATTTATTTAAGGCAAGGATAGAGGAGCTTAACACACATTAGATATCTTGAATGCATTAAGAGTAAGAAAAACTGATTGATGCAAAATCATTTGGAAGAAAGAGAGAAAATGAAAATATTCTTAAGGGTTAGATGTATGGTCTCTCTGAAGAGTCTTAATGGACATTTACAAACTTTGTTGCCCAATCATTTTCATCACCAACTTATCTGAGAATGGAATTAAAAAGAGCAAACTTTCAATATGAAGACTATCACCCTTAAACTCTTTTTGTAAGATCACTGACCACTGCTGATCAAGGTTTGGTCTGGAAAAGCCAGGACAAGATCTCAGAAGGTCACGATGGCCCTGAACACATTGTTTGGCTTCTCAGAGAACTTTCAAAAGGAACTGTGAATGCTTTGTCACGCTTGAACTAGATATTAGTTGGCTAAGCTGAGAATCAAATATGGGAAATTAGTTGCCATTAAAAGATTGCTTCAGGCAGTTCATTTCTCATCAGCAAAGCTGTGCAGGCCTCCTGCTGTGGACAGTGAACATTAGCTTACTAAATACTTCAGCTCATCAGACACTGCATTACTCATGGATGGGCCTGAATTTTGGTGATGGGCGAGGGGGAAGAGGAAACAACAGTTAAACAGCATAACTATTGGCATCCATATGGGTAGAGATTAATACTCTATGCTATTAGAAAAAAACAATAAAAATTATTGTTCATTGACATGTACAGATATTCACAATTTATTTTTAAGAGGGAAATAAATTGGTTACAAAGCCATTTTTACATGATTTTATTTTTGGTTAAAAAGTGTGTCTGTGTGCCCATGCATGTGTGTGCATGGTTATATGTGATTTTAACCAGAAAAAATAAACGGCAAAATCTTTACAAGTGTGATTTGTGGGGGGAGCATATTAAGGGTGGCTTTTTATAATTTGTTTTCTCCATCTGTATTTTCAATAATTTTGTCATTCAATTATTATGATTTTATAATAAACACCTATCACATAATGACATAAAAAATAATAGACATTAAACAAAAGATCATCTCTTTTTCTCCTTCTTTTTGAATTTTTTTTTCCTGTTGAGGAACATTCATTCAGGGACCCTTTCAAATACATGAAGGAGAAAATTCCAGAGTGAGTATAAATGAATCGTGAATAGAAAATACCATATATCTTGGGGCTTCTTCTGTTCTAGCAGCTCTAGAATTATACTGCATAGGACAGCCCCAAGACTGGGCATCGAGAGTCACCTGAAGTTCTCACTGGCCTTTTTCCATCCCTAAAGTTTGCACAGACTCCCCTTTGTTCCCTCATGTGAAAAAATTTGCATATTCCAAAATAGTGCCATCTGCATACCCAGAAGTTTGGAGCCAGAAGCTCTTGATCTGAATCATGGTTCCACTGGATAACAGCTGTGGAACATTGAACAAGCCACTTAATAATCTCGGAGTTTCAGATCCTTTATCTGTAAAGTGAAATGGTAAAGCCTACCTCACACAATAACATTCAGGATTAAATTAGATAATGTATGTAAAGCCCCAAAGGGAGGTAGTCTCTGAGTTTTGGTTATTCTTACTTTCCCACTTGTCAGGCAGTGAAGCTGCAATGAAGACTATAGATAGGAAAAGGGGTGATGATGGTAGACTTTAATGCAGGGTATAGAAAGTGTATACAACCCCCAGACTTAGCAAAGCAGAGGTGTGGGTAGGAGTCACTAAAAGTGCAGGTTTTGACTGGTGGATTGCCCACGAATTACAGAATCCATTACTGCAAGATGCTTAAACCCCTACACACTGAGAAGGAGGCTTCCCAGAAATACAGAGCTCCTGAACACTTGCCATATGATCTTGATAAATGTTCCCAGGATTCCAAGTCCATCCTCTCCTCTCTAAAATGGGGATGTCATCTACTTTGTTTTAATGAGTTGTTGTGAGACTCAGAAACTCTTTATAAGCTGAAAAACACAACATAATTATTTTTCAGTAGGACTCTGGTTTACAAGTAAGTGACAGAAACCCTAATCAGAAAAATGTAAACCAAAAGAAGAAACTCTCATAGAATCAAGTGCAAGAACAAAGTTGGGTTCCAGGAATTCCTAGTAAAGTGACGAACTCATCCCAGCTTGCCTGGAAATTTTCTGGGTTTAACACTGAAAGTCCACTGGACTGGGAAACCGCTCAGTGAAGGCTGGTCACTAAGCCTCATGGCTGAGTCCCTCTGGGTGTCTGCTTCATTTTCTCCCTTTGCTGACCAGCTTTCTCCATTTCTCTGTCCACATGGTTAGAACCACAGTCAGAAGCATGTTCCAATCTCTACTTTTGTTGTAGCATGGGCAATTTCATTTCTTATTTCCCATGATGTACTATACTTTAAAATGACCCCATTTTTAAAAGTCTCATACTTTGCTCTCAGGAAATAATCAAAATGATGTGCTCAACATGTGTATTTTTATAAGGAAAACCAGCTTAAGGAGGCACTATACTGGATGAGTTCAGTGCACTCCTGGGATTACATATTTTCAGATGAAACCATTTAAACACACTCTTTGAGAAATCATGGAATCTAGGAAGGGTCCTTGTTTTTAAGGAACTTTCATTAAAATCAGCTCCGCTGCCTGACAGTAAGTTCTATGACAACAGCAACCTGGCTATTTTGCTAGCCATATTAATGCTAGTGCTAAGACCCAGTTGGTCAAGAGGATGAACATGTGAGGTAGATGAAAATGAAAACATGAAATTTAAGGGTTGAGATGTGTGTTATATGGTCTATAAGATAGAAACTCAGAGAATCAATGGAAACTTTTGCAGAGTACTCGACTTGGTAAAGACTTGGAATGGTTGAGAATAGATATACAATGAGAAGGGAAAGCCAGCTTCTTTACTGTCTTCCTCATTTGGTTCCTGACTCACAGTAGTAAACAACAAGCATAGTCCATGTACCAGAAGACTAAGCTCATAACTCAGCTTCTGTGGATCAGGGGAATGGCTTTGCATATCGTGTCACGTAGCGTTTCCCCTCTTTGAAACTTACACTCTCCAAAGATGTAGATGCAGAACAATGTCAGCGTTGGAGCTACTGACAATTCTTTTCTTGATCAACCCCAAGTTCCTTGTATTTGAATGGATACTTTTTAAAAGCACGCAGGCTTTATGAATGTTTTCTCTGAAATTTGATTAAACATGATGGAAAAAATTGCTGGTCTGAACCTCATTTTCACTCGCTTTTTAACCTTTCTTCCCATTTCCTCACAGCCTCTTCTTTTCTAACTGCCAAGCTCTACCTCATTCTTTTTTTTTTTTTAGTTGAAGTATAGCTGATTTACAATGTTGTGTCAATTTCTGCTGTACAGTGAAGTGATCCAGTTACACATAATTATTTTTTATATTCTTTTCCATTATGGTTTATCATAGGATACTGAATACAGTTCTCTGTGCTATACCGTAGGACCTTGTTGTTTATCCTACCTTCTTCTTACTCTTAGATTTCTATTGGACACTTCCACTCTGGCAGTTAGCTATGGGCCTTAATTGACATGTCATTAAAATGCATGCAGGCACCATTTGTATTGGAACAAGAATAAATTCCAAGCAAAGAGCTCAAGTCAGCCTTCCAGATTTCTGTGTCAGAGTGCCCCCTCAGAGGAGCAAACTCATTTTTTCCCATTGCCTTTCTCCAGCATTGCAGGGATTCTAAATAAGCCAAATTGGAATAAAATCTCCATGATGCTACTTCACCACTTGCATTTCAGAGTGGTGATTGCCTAACAGTTTACACCGAACCGTGTAGCACTTGCGCATTTGGTCTGACAGCTCTTATATTATAGATGAGCACCCCAGGTCTTGCGAGGTTCACTTGGTCCAATATTGGGTTCATTTGGGCATTATCATTTTGATCAGCACTGTTTACTGAGCAAGCTCTGCTAAACCTCCCCCTACACTGACTGACTGTGGGGAGAAGTGGGCCAGCTCAGTTTCCTGGTTCCAAGAAAGAGAATTCAGCAAGCTGAGAGGCAAATTACCCCAAACTCCAGATCACCTATATAAACAGTTGTCATATGTGACCTGGAAAAAGAAGCGCCATTGTTTGTCTTGCTCAGTTTTTCTGGAGCCAAGAAGACAATTGCTTCCATGCAAACATGGACAGATTAAATACACTACATTCTGTCCTTTTGCCATCTGCTTCTTGCTTATTTCATTTTAAGCTGCATGACTAAACTTTATTATCCGACGGTGAAGGTGGGCTCTGTCGTTGCTGTGCTCAACTCCTGGAGGCTTGGAATGGATGTGAAGTTGCAGGGCTGATCTGCAAAGAGTGAGTCAGAAATCAATTGGCCACTGTGCAATGATCACTCGCTGTGTCAAATATGGAGACATTAGCATTCTAAGATTCCTCCTGGCAAGATTCACAGCAGGAGGGAGGGAGTGATGAAAGGGGAACAACAACAAAAACCTTGTTTTGTTTTATTCCTCTAAATATCTGTATTTGCATAATATCCCCCCTCTTTGTGCCTGCTTCCAAGTGCTGAGAGGAAGATTCTGTTCCCAAGCTCTGCATCTCTAAACTTTTCCAGAAGCTTTTGTGGTTTCTAGTCCATCTTTCTTGTCTCATTGCCCCAAATATCTTAAAGTCTTCGATTACTGTAAGCTAGCAGAGCACTCCTTAGGAAATTCTAACTATTCCTTTCTACTCCCATTCATTCTAGTTTCTCCCTCTTAATCTGACTTCTAGAGCTGAGATTACAGTGAGGTAAGAAAGGTACTCTTCTCAGGTAGAAAATGTAAGGGGACACCAACAAACTCAGTAACCAATATAATGTTTCAGTATAATATATTTTTAAAGTATGCTTCTAATTAAACTTTTTTAAATTTTGAGATAATTGTAGTTTCACATGCTGCTGTAAGAAATAATATAAAGAGAATTTCCTACCACTTCCCTTTACACAGTTTCCCCCTGATGGTAACATCTTGCTAAACTATAGTAATAATCACGACCAGGAATATTGACATTGATACAGTCAAGATATAGAGCATTTCCATCACAACAAGGGTTCCTCATGTGCCCTTTTATAGTCATACCCACTTCTCTCCAACACCCACCTCCCTCTCAGCAATCACGAATGCCTTCTCCATTTTAATAATTTTGTCATTTAGAGGATGTTCTATCAACAGAGCCATATGGTATATAACCTTTGGGGATTTTTTTTTTCACTGAGCATAATTCTTTGGAGATTTATCCAGGTTGTTGTATGCATTGATAGTTTGTTCCTTTTTATTGCTGAGTAGTATTCTGTAGTGTGGATGAGCTACAGTGTGTTTATTCACTCATTGACGGGGATCTGGCTTGTTTCCACTTTGAGGCTATTTCCAATCAAGCTCCTATAAAACACCATGTACAGATTTTTGTGTGGACATAGTTTTCATTTTAGGGGGATAAATGCCCAAAGCTACAATGGCTAGGTCATATGGCAGTTGCATGTCTAGGTCTTTAAGAAACTACCAAACTGTTTTCCAGAATGGCTGTGCCATTTTACATTCCCACCAGCAATGTATGAGTGATCCATTTTCTCCCTCTTTATCAACATTTTGATTAGTCACTATTTTTCATTTTAGGCATTCTGACAGGTGAAGTGGTTTTAGTTTTCATTTCTCTAATGCCAATGATATTTAACATCTTTTCATTGCTTATTTGCCACCTGTATATCCTCTTCAGAAAAACTTTTCTTCGTGTCCTTTGTCTATTTCCTAATTGGATTTTTTGGGGTTTTTTTTTACTGTTGAATTTGAAAGTTCTTTATATATTTTAGATGCTTGTCCTTTGTTGGATATGTGTTTTGCAAATATTCTGCCCCCCTGCTTTTCTGTAGCTTGTCTTTTTATCCTCTTCATGGAGGCTTAAAAGAGTAAAAGTTATAAATTATGATGAAGTCCAATTTATTAATAATTTTCAGTTTTGGATTGTGCTTTTAGGGTCAAATATAAGAACTCTTTGTCTAGCCTCAGATTCCAAAGATTTCTCCTATGTTTCCTTCTAAAAGTTTTATAGTTTTATTTTTTGTATTTAATTCCATTTTGAGTTATTTTGTTGCATAAGATGTAAAACTTAGGTTGAGGTTCATTTTTTGCCCATGATGTTTAATTGTTCTAGCACTATTTATTGAAAAGTCGACCTTTCCTCCTTTGAATTGTTATTGCACCCTTGTCAAAAATCAGTCGAGCATATTTGGTTTGTCTATTTCTGAGTTCTTAATTCTGTTCAATCGATCTATATGTCTACCCCTCCATCAAAATAAATACAGAAAAAAATCCATGACAAACAAAATATCAAAATTGTAAATGACACAGAATCAGGAACAGTGCTGTGTTGTGCCATATCAGAGCCTGAGGCATAAAAACAACAACAAAAAAGTCAGTAATAGTGATCCTACTGGTGATTTCCAGTCATCAATATGACCAACTGTCCACTTGAACATTTTCTAACAAGTCAACACACCACATACCTGTATGCAGGCTGGAAAATAATTCACTTCTTATCCAAGACATTCCCAAAACACATAACAAAGAAGGATACCAATAAAGGTAAATATAAAATGTATTTCTAAATATCTGAATAATTTTTAATTTAATATCTTTCATAGTTTTTATCTAGATGGTTAACACTGTGTAGATGTAGCCAACAAGAACTATAAAATACAAAAAGTTTCCTGGATGGGAATATTTATCACTACTATAGCCATTCTGCATAATTTATTTTGCGTATTGCTTAAGAAAGGGGACAAAGCAGTTGCACAGATCTTGCCCATGAAGTAATTAAATAACAAATAATAGTGACTGTCTCTAGTGATATAGTATGGTGAGAATGAATTGGATCCCAACAAACTATTTTTTGCAATTTTGAAAATGTCTTTATAAGCGGGGTGAAATGAAAACTACTTAATACCTGTGTCATGGACTTCAGCAAATCTTAAAGGATACTGGCCTTAAGTGACAGGTAGGCCTATTCTGGGGTGTATCAGCACAAAATCTGCCCTACCACAAAAGGTGTGTAATTCAAATATAATGGTAAGAAGGACCTTTTTCTTTTATATTATGCAAGTAAAATCTTCAGAAATGTTTTATTTTGATATTCATCAGTGTGACTTCTTAAATCTGTTAGCAAACATTCGTTGATAGCCATGTTCAAGATGCTCACATACATGTATGTAATTAATTGATAAACTAAATTCTTTATATACTTTGACAGGCATTTCTGAATGACAAATAAAAGAAAACCTTTTTTTGTTTGTTTTTTTGCTTCAAAATTAGTATACTTTATTGTAATAACAATTATTTTTATACAATTTGGATAACTGAGGTGTTAATTCTTTGCAACTATATGGATCCCAAGGGACAAAGGTATTAGGCAAACTCAGTGAATTCTCTTAACAATCCTGAAAGGTATTAGCATTCCCTTTTAACAGATGGAAAAACTGATGACCTTGAAAGTAGTAGAGTTGAACCAAAACCCATGTTCTCTGACTGCTGATTCTGTTCCCTTCATCATGTATGTAAATAAACTCTCTGCAGATGACAAAGTTTTATATGAATTATAGACATTTTTGTTCCTATTAAAAAAGAGTATTCTTCTATATGAAAATGAATGTGGAAAATGGCTTACAAACTATGACTGTGAGTAGACCTTAAATGCCAAAAGACAAGTAATCAATTTCTTGATAGTTGGTTTTGCTTTATTGTTCATTAATGTCCAAATCCTTTTTCTTTCCCAGGCAGAAACACATACTTCACTTTTCTCATGTTGGGTTTTAAAATTGTTTTTTTCTAAAGAGTTACCTAAACTAACCAGTTCTGTTGATGCATTAGTTTTGTAAAACAACAAATGTTTTGCTCAGGTAGGCCAATTTGCTAGTCTAATATCATTCAGATCCTTTCAGGCTGCATGTGAGACCTTGGATGCAGGGCTTGCATTTTAGTTATTTTTTTCTTTATGGTTTTTTTTTTTTTTTTTTTTTTTTTGGCGGTACACGGGCCTGTCACTGCTGTGGCCTCTCCCGTTGTGGAGCACAGGCTCCGGACGCGCAGGCTCAGCGGCCATGGCTCACGGGCCCAGCCACTCCGCGGCATGTGGGATCTTCCCGGACCGGGGCACGAACCCACGTCCCCTGCACCGGCAGGCGGACTCTCAACCACTGCGCCACCAGGGAAGCCCCTTTAGTTATTTTTGAACATGAGAACCAGACACGTAATTGGTGCTCTGGAAAGGTTCTTGCCTCCACGTGCTGAACATCTTACTTTCCATAAAATCCTTAAGGCTGTATAACTGATTATATTAAAACAAATTGCAGGACTCCTATGTTGATAAATCAGAAAACTCCCCATGATTTTCCTTCTCTGGTTCCCCACCACCTTTGACCTTCCACCTTCTTCTATTGTCCTATTTGTTATGGTCCCTGGCACATGCCTGTTTCACAAAGTGTCAGAAATAGATTAATGGGTGTCACTGTAAAATAGAAGAAAACATAAAGCTTACCATTTCTCAATGTTTACTGAAATGACAACCTAATAATATTTTGGGTGGTGGGGCAGAGGAGAGAACCACATGAGTCAGCCCAGGAAACTTGCAAAATGATTCAGTTTAATTGGAAATATTAATTTATTTGAGTGGACATCTCTCAGCCTTACTCTGTTCAGTCCAATGTTAATTTTATATTGACTCCAATTTCATGAATTCATTACTGGTATAAGATTACAGACTCACCAATATTTTCACAAATGTGCCACATTACCCAGGTATACCTCTTTCAACAGCATGTAATTATGATGAGTATAGATAACAGAGACTGAACTGTTTTAGTGAATTATTGGAAGGGATTGTTTTAGAAGGGACCAAATATTCCTATAGAATGTGCAACAGTAACCATTTGCATGAAGGAGCTAAAAAGTAAAAAATGTAGAATAGAGTGAAAAAGAAAAGGCACAGAACTGACAACCAAAGCAAAAGGTAGAAAGAAGAGAGTAGAGCAGGTACACACATATTGTATATTTTTTTAAAAGAATGTTAAGAATGATGCATGACCTACAGATGGTCACAAAAATTTTTGGAAGGATATGGAAAGAAATAACAGCCTTTGAATTTGACCTGGAGAAAATTATTGGTGATTCTAGAGAGAGCGCTTCTGTTTGTTATAGTGAGAAGACCTAAGGCAGCTGGTAGAACCATAACAAGTAATCAGTTATCTGCATTTGGACGTGTCCATTAAGAGGAAAGTTCCCAGGGGAAAATGGTTGGACATAAGCCATTCTATCCTCATATGCTTCCAGGGATGTGGTCAACATTCCTTCCTCCCCTGAGCGCCTGTAGTCTATCCATCTGTGACCCTCATTTGACACTTAGAACCTGCTGGCTTGTATTGTTCTTTCTTTCTTAAAGAGTTAGGCTACTTCCAAAACAAGCTGCAAGGCCTTTAACAACTGCTTTGTATTGTCTGCCGTAATGCCTTGTACATAACGTAGTGACAGCAATAGTTGTCGAGGTAGTAATGATAAAAGTGGTACTAGAAATAGCTGTTACTCTGACTGTGCTAAGTACTTTATACGTTTTATCTCATTTAATCTTTCTCCCAGGGTAGCTATCATTATTATCTACCATCATCCTCAAATTGAAAGTGAGGATGCTGAGATGCAGATTTCAAATAACTTGCTTCTGTTCATAGAGCTTGTAGGTGGCAGAGTTAGGATTCAAATTCAAGAGTTTCGGGGCTTCCCTGGTGGCGCAGTGGTTGAGAATCAGCCTGCCGATGCAGGAGACACGGGTTCGTGCCCCGGTCCGGGAAGATCCCACATGCCGCGGAGCAACTAAGTCCGTGAGCCATGGCCGCTAGGCCTGCGCGTCCGGAGCCTGTGCTCCGCAAAGGGAGAGGCCACAACAGTGAGAGGCCCGCATACCGCAAAAAAAAAAAAAAAAAAAAAAAAATTCAAGAGTTTCAGTGGCCCAGCTTTAGTGAGGAGGATTTGGTACATTCTTTTTCTTTCGCTGACATCTAAAATTCTAAACAATGAGAATTTTATCAAGATATCAGGGCAACAAGTTGTTTTCTGTTTATCACTGGAATCCTAAATTCTTTTGGCTTTTATGATTTTTAAGCAACAGCAAAATGGTTTACATCTGAGAGATGTCATGGTGGCTCTGGTGAAGGTGGGGGATCTGAAAAAAAAGCACTAGATCTCTGACCAGAAAGGTAGGTAAGCAGTACAGAGCACATTGTCTGTCAAAGCAACCACTCATGGAAACAGAACACAGGCAGAGGTCAGATAGGCTTGACAGATAAAACATAGAACATCCAGTTAAATTTGAAGTTCAGATAAACAACAAAAAAATGTTAGTATAAGTCTATCCCCAATATTACACGGGACATGCTTATACTAAAACAAAATCATCTTAAGATATAAAATCCAAATTTACCTGGATATTCTATGTTTTTATTTGCTAAATCTGACAACCTTAAGGCTGGTGCATATTTCCCCCATCATTTGAGGTGCTGAGGAAGTAGAGCTGAAGCATAAGCCAGGAACGGGGGAAGAAAAGGAACATTTCTGTCATTCTTTTGAAAACCAGAACTGCTGTCCAGTAAATGTGACCAACTTAAAAGAATTAGTGCTTTTGTTTTGTTTTCAGTCTGAATCATATTCATTCAAAATACAGAAAATTATTTAACTAAAAAATATTCTTTAGTTCTTTGTATTTTTCTACAAAAAAGAACTTGTAGACCTTAATGACGCTTCTACATGCAATAATTGATTTTATTAGTTTTATGGGTTCTGCAAGGGAAACACAAGAAATTGGGTTCTAGTTACAATGTGTGAAATGTGTCCACTCACAATCCGGAGAACCATTTATTCTCTTCCAGCAGAACCATCTGTCTACTCTTTGGCAGGAAACCACAGGGCCTTTGAACTGCAAAAGGACTTCAGAGGCATGGACAGATTTGTCTGTGGATTTGTGGTTCAATTGAAACTCTCCCTGTGATAACTCAGATAATCATATTTCTGAAGTTCCATCTGACCAGATTTGCTCTAAACATGACACTTAGGAAACAAGACCTAGTCCCTGACCCAGTCTAGTGGATTGCAGTCAGCACCCAGGCACCCTAATAGGATTTGGGGAGCTTGGACACATCTCACAAATGGTCTCCAGGGGCTGCAGTTCCCACAGGTCAAGAACTTGGACTGCCTTTCCCTTCTCCCCTCTCATTGCCCTCACCTCCTATTCTTCCCAACAGCTCTCCTTTACTCTCAGAGTTCGATGTGTTGGGTGGGGCATTGTAACCCCCTTCTGGGAGTCACAGTGCCAAGTCCCTCTTGGAATGAGAGAGAGATTCTGGTTAGCCTAAATGTTCATATTATAGAAATATTGCAGAGGGACAAAGAAGCAGATCTGGCAATCCATATTTCTTTAATTCATCAGAAAGTGTCTTACTTTCTTCTTTTATAAAGTTTAAGAGTAAACTACTTACTTAATTGCTAAAGGTGACCAATCACTTTGTGCTAGCATTACAAAGAGCATGATTTCATCCCAAAGTTCTCCATTTTGTCAATCTAAATAGCTTGTGATAGGTTATTTTCCCAGTCAAAATGTCAATCCTCTGAACTTCTTTCTATGTTATCCTTCTAAGTTAACCCCATTGAAAAATGAAGTAATTTTCATCTCATGAAACTAGGTTCTAGAAGGAACACTTTAAGACTTGAGGCAAACCTCTTTAAGATTTGATGATTCGACCATATCTGTTGTATCACAGGGAAATGTTAAATCACTATCATTCCTGTTGGTTATTTATTTTAGAAGAAAAACGTAAGAAGCAACTGACCTTATCAAACTGGGGAAAAAAAAGAAATCTTAAAACTCAGAATATAAATACCCACTTAAGTAGAAAAATAACATTCCACTGAACTTCAGAAAAGGAATTCAATTGTTTATGATGAATGAGAATGATTCTAAAAATACATGTATGTGAATATAAACATTTGCATCTAAGATTTGGTTTGTCCTCATACAATTTTACTGTTATAAAATGAAATTCTGCTTCTGTCTAGATGATAAGGTTGATGAAATGATATATTTTGAAACAACCCAAGTTTTTACTTTGGAAAAATAGTAGTGTGCAGGGGTAACTGTTACTAACTGAAATACTGTTAGTATTTCAATTTTCTAATTGCCAACAATTTATTTAAATTTTCTTGGAATACTTTGCAGCCCTGAAAATTTAAAGACCAATCAAAGAGTTGGCGTAGTTAGTGAAGACCCATGGGTCTGACAGTAGCTTCTGCCCTACAGTGGTTAAAATATTCAAGATTCCAGGAATTTCACAAGAATATCTTAGGAAAATACCAGGAATGTCATGTATTCTGAGCATGAAATTTGTCTTTGACATACATGTGTTTTTTATCATAAACTGAATAAATTTGGTGTTATTTTCTCCTACAAATTGGCTGTAGCTTCCATTTCCCTTTGCATTTCTTTCAGAGGGAAAAACAACAGCATAGGACATTGCAGGACTCTTGAGCATTGAATCAGGAGAGGACTTATTCTCCAATGTCCAGCAGCTGATGACTCAGATTGTGGATGACTTTGGACTCTTGTTTTTCTGTGCCAGCACCTGCTTTGAGGTTATAAAGTTCTCATTAATATCTCCACCGGACAGAATAAGGAAAAGTGTCAAAACAAAATAAAATAATTATTGTTTTTCTGTTTCTTTCAAAACACAGATATTAAGCACAGTAGAAACTACTATTAAATGGCATTATTAAACTGTGTGGATGTTTTCATTTACATTTTTATTTAAAAAAAAAAACAACTGAACAGCTACTATGAATGAAAAATGCTAGGTGCAATGAAGAATACCATGGTGAAATAAGTATACAGATGAAGCTCAAACAGAAAACTACTTTATAGTCTGAATTTTACCAGCTTAGATTTACAGAAACTCAGGAGTGGACTCCTCTGGCCTCTTTGTGTGTCATGAATGTGTGTATGTCGTGCATTTGAGTGTGTGTCTGCATGTCATGTCTGTGTTCCAGCAGGACAAATCGATTGCTCTGGTTTTTTTTGCCTCCAGATTAGACAGATTAGATTACATGAAGGGATAAACCTGTAGCAGGGGCTACCACCCAACCCAGCTACTCTTTTCATGACATAGGTAGAAAGTGATGAGTTGTAGCATTCTCCATATCCCCATATCCAATATTTATATCTAGTGCTATCACAGAAATTATATGTATAAAAATGCAGGTTATTGAATTATTAACATTATTTCTATTAATTTAATGAGCTATATTTGTAAATTACAAATAGTTTCCAAAAGGCCAAAATCATTTAGACTAATTGATACATTATACGACCTAACTGTGTAATTGATTTTTTAAATGAACTGGTCGTTGAGTGTTCAGTATCCTATAATAATTGATTTCTAATAAATGGTATAAATAAATGAGTGATTAATGTACTTATATAGAAAGCAGTTGATATTTCTTTAGTTTGCCTGAAAGACCCAGTATAATGATGCAGAAAGTCCATTAGAATGCTCAACATTATTTAAGTCAGAATGTCATTGTTACAAGCTGGAAATTTTAGACTGCAATGAAAAATACCCATCATTCATTCTTTGAATGTAAATGATCACTTAGTTTAATAAATAAAATATATCATTTACTTTAGATGTAAGGTTAACTGAATTATGCATTGTGAGGACTGAGAGGTTCCAAATACTTAGGTTCCTAGGGTTGATCTCAGCAATGAATGAAGAGGTAGCAGTTTCCTTTACAACAGAAAAAGATTCTGTCAGCAGAAGATATTTACAAAAGCACATTAAATAATGAGTGTGTTGGGGCTGTTTTTCAAGTTGATTGGGAAGGGCATTCTCTTTTAAGAAGAGATATATGACTGCATATAGGAGACCTCATGGTCACTGGCCAACTGTTAATGTTCAGCACTTAGTATCTCTGGCTCAGAGCCAGTCTTAGCATCTCAGGATCTGTTAAGTTGTTCCTTCTTCTAAAAGGCAATTGGCACTTGAGAGCCATTCTGACATCCAAATGGAAACTGTAAGCCAGAAAACACAGAAGGAAATGAGTGGAACTATTGCATAGATATTAGAGGTACCTCTGCTGTTTATTCACAAGTGTCAGAATGGCATACAACAGGCAAAGAACCTGTGTTACTGGTTGGCTCTGTAAAACCAATTCTTCCTTCTGTTGTACCAGGACTATTTCCTGTTGAGGGCTTTCCCTCTGTATCATTGAGTACAGCTTGGTGGTACTATCAGTCAAGGAATCCCATCCTTCTTCTATCCAGGTGGCAAGCATGTGACCTAAGTTCCTTCCCTAAAATATAAATCATGGCAGGGAATTAATATGTTTGGATGTGACTCATTCCAGCCATAGTGCCTGGAGAAGACTGTCATGATTCCTTTAGCGATAATCCCGAGTCCCTTGAAGCTGCCTGGCTCCTGTCATTTCTCTGCCTGGTTTTCAGCCTCTTCTTGATCCTGAAACTTTCCCATAATCTTGCAATATATTGTTTTTTCTTCTTAAGTTAGCCAAATTCTGCTTCCTGCTGCTGACACCCACAAACTCCAACTGACATAAGTTTCTTACTTTTTGGTTAGTTTGAGGTTGAAGGATAAATAGGAAAAAAAAACCCTAATGTTTAGTAGCTAGTCTGTGGTTGCATAATTAATCACTGGCCCAGGAAGTATAAGAGAGTCATGTCAAGTTGATACAATTAAAAGCATCATCATTCTTTTCAAATACTGCATCCTTCAAACTAATCTAATCTACTAAGCATTGGTCCAGCTAGTCAACTCAACAAATTCCAGGGCTATTTTCAACCAACAGTTGTTTATTTTTGTTGTATCAGTTGAGATAGATAGATAGATAGATAGATAGATAGATAGATAGATAGAGATAGATATTTGTTATATTAGATTATAGATTTCACAAGGATTGCTGTGTTTATAAAAGTAAGTTTTCAGTTTCACTCACCACTCAATCTTCCCTCTTGCAGCTGCAGTATCTAGTCTTCCTAAATGCTGCTTTCAAAAGGTGGAGGAACCAGAGTGAGAGATCTTCTTTCTCAGGGATGAACATTATCTCCTTACTTTTCATTTTACCTTTATGTTCTCCTCCTTCCACAATCTGGGATAATTGGTTTCAAGTCTTGGAAGTTGGGAGGAAGGATGTATGGTAAGCCTTGCTTTTCCCCATCACTTATTCACCCCCAATTATGTTTTAATATACAAATCTTTCTTCTTTGCTTTAGACTTAAGATTCTGAACCTCAGAAGCCAAGGTGTCCTGGTGAACAATAAAAATATACACTAGTTAAAATTTCAAAACATTACCCTGCCATACTACAACAATTCTTTGCTGTTTAACAGGTCAAAATTCATCACATGGAAATTCCTACTTTGGTTCAATTTGATTAATCTTATTTCTAATCAAATACTTACAGGAAACAACAGGCTCATTGGGTTGTGTTGGTGGGAAGTAAGTGTGTCCCTACTAGGCTTTGTTAGTCGGCACCTGTGTGCCCTGTGACCAGAAAGACTCCATCATGGAAGTTGGGCAGAACTTCATAGAGGTGGTCGTCTTAGCCAGCTTCCTCCTGAAAAATATTAACGTATGCCTGAATTATTGTGATTCGGGAAAACTAATGTCCCATGAGATATATTTCATAGGCTTTTCAGGGGAGCAGAAACCAATAAAAGTATGATCGACTCTGTCAATATAAGCCAAACCTTTGGGCAAGGACTCCAGTGCCACAAGATTTTTACATTTCTTCACAGGAAATTTCATTTCCTAACTATAATTGACTTACTCTTATTACCTGGTGTTTGAACACTAACCATTTGGGAGCAAAGAGAGATGAGCCAGAGTGTCCAGGGGAAATCACGCTGGAATTACAACTTTGACCAAAAATGATGAGTTTGCACACAAGTAATGGGAACACAAGCTGTTATTCCCTTGATAACTCCTCAGAAAGTCTGATATATATAACTTCCCTCATACATTGGGTTCTTGGCTGAGGTTGAGCCAAGAACTGTTAAGATAAGTCCCTGCCACTGAGATGCTATTTTTCAATAATATTGACTTTTAGAAAAGAAGAGGATTAAACTCAGAATGGAGACCTGAACCTTCATCTTAGCTTCAACACTCACTTTCCAAAGGATTTAAACTCAGAAACTCTCATCCTAATTCCTTCAAATGATAGTTTCATATAAATACAATCAAAATGGTGGTATTGAACAGTAATGCTCAGTAAAAGGTATTTAGAAACCATGCTTATAAAATTATTCAGTGGTCAAAAGGAATACATTTAAAGTAGAATTTTTATAAATGCAATGTTTAGGGATGGAGATGTTACATTAACAAATCTGTGAATACAGGAAATTATCATCAGCTAATAGTTAAGAGAAAAATCTTGTTTCCAAGGAAAGCAGACTATTTTTATTCCCTGCTCATTTTGACTTTCATTCTACCTTTCAGAGTTTAGAAGATCAAATAATTCAAATGAAATTTTTTCACAGATTTGTAATACCCCATAATGTCATAAAATTCTTATAAAATAAATCAAAGTAATGTTACTATCAACCCAATAAAATATTATAAAATAAATTAGTACAATTAGCCCTGTTTGGGGCAGAAGGTTCTGGGAGATAGAATGAGACTTGAGATCAACCTATTCCAAAAATAAAACAAAACGAAACAAAGAAAACACATGAAAAAAGCATGTGGGTTAACTAGTTTTTTAGTAAGATACTAAGCATAAACTTTGGGAGAATCTCACACTATGATTGATTATAACTAGAAAAGAAGACAAGGAAGACTGACTTTTATGCTGAGAGTTTGGGGAAAACATGTCTGAGACATGCCCTTCACATACAGGACAGTTTCTTCTAGGTGAGAAAAAATATTTTATTTCTTGCTGTGCACACATATGCTTATTAGTTCACTGGTTATGTAGACATGTGAAGAAAGCACTCAGTCCTTTCCAACATTCTCCCAGACAGAGGCACCCTGATCAACACAAAATTGCACCTTTCCCCTGTGGGAGAAGATAGCCCTAAAACAGATCAACCAACAACACGAAAAGAACAGCTCTAAATCCTTAGTGAGCTGTTTACTTGGTAAAGAAGAAACCCAGGTCATCACATCCACCATGAGCAAGGGACTCTCAAACAGAACAGGACCAAGATGAGTCCAGCTGCCATGGTGTGAAGAGCAACCAGCAGACTTCAGGGCTCAGAGATGTTGGGGGTCAGAAGTTCCTGCTGGCACTTGCATTGTGAGACTTATCTGAGGATACAGACAAGGTGTTCACGCTACTGAGAGTTCATATCAATTGTTTGTAGGGTGTTTTTATTTTACATTTTTTTTAATATTAAGAAGTTTTTTTAAATTTTTTACAAATTGCCTAAATCTAAATACCAGTTCTTTGAACTACTTCAGAAAAACTGATTTTAGCTTTCACTTTTGAAATTAAGAGGAAAAACAACTAAAAAGTCATCTTAGTGTGGGATTTGAATCACTTTACCATTAGAAATTGTCTCATTAGCTAAGTTAATAAGGAGTGGCATTAGAATTTTGCTCTTATTCAGATCACGTAAAAACCATCAACGATCATTGTTAAATGAAGTGACTCTTAAACAAATAAGCATGTGACTGTAAGTCCTTCGAGCTTTGTGGAGTCAGAAGCAATGCAGCTTAGATGGAAGCTGTACCAGAGCTGAGGACACCTGGGTCAGAGTCTCTAGCCCATCTACAGCTGTACCAAGAAAGCGAATGCATAAACTATGTCTAGTAAGTAAATTGTAAACAAATGATCTGTACATTATTTTTCTTTTTTTTTTTTGCGGTACGTGGGCCTCTCACTGCTGTGGCCCCTCCCGTTGCGGGGCACAGGCTCCGGACGCGCAGGCTCAGCGGCCATGGCTCACGGGTCCAGCCGCTCCGCGGTATGTGGGATCTTCCCGGACCGGGGCACGAACCCGCGTCCCCTGCATCGGCAGGCGGATTCTCAACCACTGCGCCACCAGGGAAACCCTGTACATTCTACACTGAAGATTTAGGCTCCATATGCTTATAAAGTGAAAAGTGTATATATACACACACACATATAGTAATAATTCACATTATTATAATAAACATTTCTGAGACATACATTCTCAGGAGAAGTAACTGTCTTCTTTTCTGATAGTTACCTTTATTTTTCCAATCATATTTAAGCTCCTAGATGGAGAAAACCAGCCATATCCATTTTTGGAAGGCAGTCTGATAGAGAGCATGGACTTGGAGCCACAGAAACATGGGTTCAAGTACAGAAGTCTCAAGTTTTCTGACCCTCAGGCTTTTCATTTGTAGATGAACAAATAATTTTTTGTACTACTAGGTACTCCATTCATGTTGACCTACTCCTTTCTTAGTAGTCAGGACCCATATGTTTTGCACAAGTAAGACCTCAGTTCACATTTATTGAATTAATTCATAAATAGCTGCCACAAAGTCAAATCAAAATCCTTTCCTATATATCAGCCTTTGTTTGTTTACTTGTCTGATGCAAGAACATGAATCATTCCCCTTTTGTTTGACTTCGACACTGAGCTGATTAATACACTGCTCACCTTGTTCAACTTCCCTTTCTCTAAAGAACAGTTTTCTTTCCAAACTCGCAGAGGTCGTACTTGCCCAGCCTTTGTGCAGAAATGTCCAATGAATGTGCTGGGTGAAAAGTGGTGCAAGAATCGTTCACACTTTGGCAAGTAATCTATGAAGTAACCTGGAGTGAAGCACTCTACCCCACAGGGGTGATGGTTTCCACATGGCCAATCATACAGGCTCTCTCCTACTCAATCCTGGAAGATGGAGAAACTGGCCAATCAGCAATGGGTGGAGATTGGGCAGGGCATACAGGCACTGATGAGACTGGCCACAAATAACAGGTCCTTATTGTTTTTCTGGATGGTCTTTCACTTCTAATTCTTAATCACATCTATCCTTAAAATAAGTCTCCTTTTCCTTAGAGTGACTTATGTGAGTCTCAGATCCAGGCAACCAAAAGAGTAAAAGAAATTAAGCTTTTTGCCACAACTTTCATCCGAAGTACATTCCAGTCCTTGGCTACATTGCTGAGGCTGCACTAGGGAGACACCTGTAAGGAATGTACTGCAAACCTGGCATTGCTGTGACTCAGGTACCCTTGCCCTTGTCCAATTGCACTATCCTATTTGCATGTGTTCCCCTTGGGATACTCTCTGTGCCACATCCCGGCTCCACTGCATGGGCAATCTTAGGTAAGTAAAAGCAGAAGCCTGCCCTTATGCAATTAAAAAAATCATGCTGTCTCAGAGAAGAAACACATACAAGTGGGCAGAACCTGTTCATAGCACACACCCTGTGCAGATGGAGTTATTTGTCCATAATGTTCTCATCTCCCTTTGAGAAGTTGTCTACGCTCCATGAAACTTCTGAATGCCGCAGAAGTTGGGGCAGCTCACTCTGTGGGGCTTATACCACTTTCGGCTCCCAGGATGTCCTGTTTCACTTGGCAAATTCTTTGAGCTCCACTGAATCCCCCTGTGAGGCAGAGAGCAGAATCTTGTGTCTAGCAAAGAAGGAAGAATACATACACACACACACACACACGCACACACACACACACACACTCCGAGTCCTTATTGACTAAACACTGCTTGGACTATTATAGGAGGAAGGTGAGAGTTGAAATGCATTACTTATATGCCAGGCAGCGATCAACTACATTTTGCTTTATAGCACTGATCAGAGTTGTACGAGGCTACACTTAGAGAAGTCATCATTCGTTTTTATTTTCAGAGAGTGCAGGTGGTACGAAGTGTGGTTATCAGCACTCCAAGCCAAAGGCTGGGAGTAGAAAGCACAGAGGTGTCCATGTATCTAAAAATAATCCCTAGCACCAAAACAGTCAGAGGCCTTATTCACCACCAGTAGTAAATGGTTGAGAGAAGTGGGAAACGTGGATCCCCAGACGCTTTATCTCCTGGGGTATGTTTATGTGATTGAAAGGGAAAAGCCCACTCAACCAGCATCACATAAAAGCAGCTTCTGTGTTGGCAAAGTGCTCCTGCAGTTCACTCACCCTCTTCTCCTGCAATAGCACTTGAGAAAAGCAGGCAAGGCTCACCAGCTCCTACGTCACCTCCACACCCCGATTTCAGACATCAGGGTGCTGCCTCTGGTCTGGGCGCTTATGGCAGTGTGCCAAAATATGATATGTCTCTGTGACCTGCTAACTGAGGCAACCAAAGAGCAATGCTGGTTAACCAAGTCTGATTGATTGTTCTCTTTTGCCTTTGGGAATTCGATGGAGGGGAGCTAGCGTTCAGGGAAAGTGAGCAGCATGGCTGTGGCTGGGGTCACATGGGTGGAAATGGTGGAAATGCAAGCAGACCCAGTATCTCCCAATCCCACCAGGGTACAACTTACTAACAGCTCTCGTCCTGGAATTCAGTATCGTTTTGCAAATGGAGAGAGATCCTTTGAAAAGTTCAGGTTGAACCAATTTACCATATGACTCAACAACTCCACTCCTAGTAATGCGCCCAAGAGAAATGAAAACATTTCCAAAGTTTCATCAGTTGGTGAACAGATAAACATAATGTGGTGTATCTATTTAATGAAATACTATTGAGCCATAAAGAGATATGAAAATACTGATATATGCTACAATATGGGCAAACATCAAAAATATTGTGCTAAGTTAAAGAAGCAGACATAAAAGACTGCATATTGTATGATTTTATTTATCTGAAAGTTCCAGAAAAGGCAAATCTATAAAGACCTAAAATAGGTTAGTCGTTGCCTAAATCTTGGGGTGGGCACAGGGTTGCCTGCAGACGGGGACATGGAATCTTTTGAAAGTGATAGAAATGTTCTCAAATTGAACTGTGGTGATGGCTGCACAACTCTGTAAGTTTATTAAAGATCACTGAATTGTGCAGTTCAAATGGGTGAATTTTACAGTATGTAAATTATACCTCAATAAAGCTATTTAAGTAAAAATATCCCAGGTTGATCATTCAGCTTATATAAGATAAAGGAAAGGGAAAAAGACATATTGTGCTGAAAGTTTCTCATGTTCATGGAAATCACCTGAGCCCTTTCCATCTGCGCATTTTTACCTCAGTCATCCCAAGTGGGTGGCCAGCATACATTCGGTCTAAATTACCTTCTTTTGGGTCTCTTTCTTTGCCTACCAAATGTTAGAGAATTTCAGGTAGAAAGAATTGGGGAAGGGAAATGATTACCTTTACATTCCTTTTTTTTTTTACTTGTCACAGTGAAAAAGTAGGCAAAACATGAATATTGGCATCAGAAAATTTCTCTTCTTTATCATTTTATACTTCCTCTGTAAAAAGTATTTGGGCAACCATTTCCATAACCCAGGCTGGTATCCTACAAAAGCATAACACATGTAGAATAGACCACTGCATGTATGACTGTTATGAGGATGGGGAAGGTTATAATTCAGTGGACAGTAGAAAGTCCACTGGGGAGAAACTTCTTCCTCTTGCCTCCAGAGGCATCTGACCCACAGTAGCCATGGTGTGTAGCTTCAGTAGCACATGCTTACAGATTGGTGAACATCAGAAACATTCATTTTATTAGGTAGTTGCATAATAGCCTTTTATTTTTGATTATTTATGCATTAGCAGCAAGCAATGGAGATGCACTATGTAGGAAAGTTATTATTTGCTAATTTGCTGCTTTTAAAATACATGGCACACTGTTATGTATCATGCATTACAATTACAACAACAGTTTAATTAATCACCAGCGCCCTGTTTTGTACCAATCTACAGCAGAATTCTGGGTAATGGTGTTGTTTACCATTTAGCAAGTAGCGACATTTCACTCTGTTTCACTACATTAAACTGCTCAAATAAAGCAAACGGATATTGAAAAGAGTTGGCCATCTGCCTTTATTTTCTTTTACTTTTGTTTAAAAAAAAAACACACAACTCTCAAAAGAGAAAGAACACAGCCATGAAACTGATAGTGACAAAAAGCACTCTTTTTTTTTTTTTTTTTAAATCAGATCAGAATCTCATCTCAATGCAGTTCTGATGAATAGTTTAAAAAATAAAAAAGAAGTCCTCTTTGTGGATTTGGAGTGGGTCTCAAGACCAGCCGTGAAGCCTAATGATTATTTAACGGTGCCGCACTTGAGGCTGGCTTCTGAGAGCCTCCTTCCCGCCTTAAGAGTTTGATGAATAGGTCTTGTGACAGCCATTTAGGAATAAACAAGAATTCATCAGTCTGCATAAGAAGAAGCCAGTTTATAGATTAAGTTTCCTGAGGTAATTCATGAGGTCAGTCCCATTTAGATGGAGACTGTTAGGGCCTGGCTCTCGAGAGTGGCCATAGAGGGGAGTCACTCCAATGGACCCCGCTTACACAAAGCCCCCTTTCAGGGAGCAGCCTGCCATTTTTATGACCCTGCTGCTAGGATTCACATCAACTTGTCACTGTGCAGATCTGCTAGGGCAAGACCTCATCACTCTATTAAAGAGCTCTGTGACCCTATTGATTTGAAGTATTTAAAGCAGGGGTGAGGTTCAAAGCAATTTCTTTTCTATACTATTACTCAGTCTCTCTGTGTCTTGGCTCTAAAACATCTGCTGTCAGTTCCTTTCTGTCGTCTGATTCTGGAATCTGTCACTGGAGAACAGAGTAGTTTTATTTAAAATAAATTGGATTCCTTTTCAGTTTTCAGCATCTCGCATTGTGATCAATGGTTTATGCTCCTTCATCTGCCTGGAGACTTAACTGCAAGTGTATCCTTTTATGTCTCTTTAGGGCAAGACTGAAGCAGCATTAGCCTCTGAGGCTTTATAATAGAATCAAGTTTTAGAAGTAGGTAGCAGCCACCAGCTCCTCTAATTGGCCAATCAACCAAAATAACAACCTTTCATTAAAAAAAATACAGCAAGAAGGAAAGGGGGGGGAAAAATACATCTCCAACTGTGGCTCCAGGACCCAAATGCTAACAGTATCTTTTTTACTTTTATTTGCTCCAAGAAATGAAAACAGAGTAAACAACTCAGTCATTTTTAAATGTCCACAGGTAAGGCAAAACTGAGAGTCAGTTTTGAAAGGTGTTTTGGAAAACAATGCAGGCTGCCATACTTGTTCTGTGAAACAGCAGGAACCAGAGTACATTCTGGATAGTTAATAAGACATTAGGCACTGTGCATGCATTCCTGAAGTCATAGTGGGAAACTGGTAGCCTTTAACTGGCCTTCTTGGGAGACTGTCCTCAGCCAGTGTATCAGGAAATTTGTTTGAACAGCCAAACCTGAGTTACAACATTATATTTTCAAAAACTAGAAGATACTGTTTTCAATAATTATTTTAAGCTCATGAGCAAAGGAGAGAATACAAAAGTTCAGGATTGGTGTTCAATTTAACATTGTTACCAATAAGTCCAAAAAAGTTGCTTAGCCTCCTGGTACTTCATGTATAGACCAGGGGTATCCGATGACAATAGAAACACAAAGCACTTCACTTCTAGGAGTCTTTTTTGAATGTATCTTATATTATACCCTGGTCTCCGTGTGGACGGCATTTCTCTAAGAGGAAATATTCTCACGGAGTCAGCTATCACCTCACTTCATATGACTCCCAATTCTTCATGTCCATCCTTGACGGCCTCTTTGGCTCTGGTCAGAGCTGGGGTCAGGTGTCCAAGCCTGTGGGCTACTCCCCTCCCCTCCAATGCAACCTGTTTAAATTTGAAACCTTACTTGACATCCATCCTACAGTCATCTTTTCAAATTCAGCATTCTCTCCTCTAAATGGTGCTTAATGTCTTCTTGGTCACATAAGTCTTTCCCCCGTACCCTGTCAGGCGCTCAGTCCTATAGAATCTGCCACTGGAATGTCTCTGACTCCACAGCTTCTCCAGAGCCTTAAGATCTGGGTCATCTCCACTCGGATCTTTGGTACATTTCACCAACAGTTGTTCCCAAATTGGTTCAGCTGGCTTTTGCCTATCTTTCACCCCAAATGAATCCTCGGAAACCAGGTTTTGACAAAGACACTGGACTATTGTTCCATACGACCCAGGAAACAAAACCCAATTTCCTCAGCCTGGCATTCAGAGCCCTTGCAATTTCAATCTCTGCTCTCTTTCGCCTATACTATGCTTCAGTCTAACAAAGCCATTGGCCATTCCAGTCTTCACATCTTCTCTCTCTACACACTCTCCCTAAGGGAGCTCATCCACTAAAAGACTTCAGAAAGCATCCCCATGCTAAAGACTTCTAGCTCCAGTACCATCTCTCTATGAGCTCCAGACCTGTGGATCCAACTGCTAGTGGAATCTTCTCTCAGATGTGTCCCAGGCAATTAGAACGGAACAAAGCTCAAAGTTATCTCATCATCTACTCTCTCAGATTGTTGCCTCTCAGTAAATAGTGACACTATTCACCAAGTTGCTCGTACCAGGAGTCTTCCTCCCCATCACCCCTAACAGCAAGTCAATTATTGACTTTTCATTTCTTCTGCTGTCTTCACACCTCTCATCTCCACTGCCTCCACTCTGGTTTGGCATCCTCTCCAGTTCAACTTTGAAACATCCTGACCCAGGATTCAGTTCAAGAGTCATTGTCTTGCTTCCCCAGGGAGAACTGAGACCCCATTATACATTGCACATACCGATATTTCACATATCAAGGTTTTGCATTTATTTGTAGGAACTACTTCATATAGAGCCAATAAAAATATTTACTGAATGAGTAAACGAACAAATAAACAGTCAGTCCTAACAGGAGGAAACAGAACTAAGTTTTCCTTTTTCTAGCTTAGGCTGCTGTAGAATTAATGCCCAGTTAACTAATGTAAACATACAAATGAATATTGATGTTCGCCACCAGATCTAACCCATTTTTAGTTTTAATACAATTTACTATGAGTGCTAATATGTTTAAGTATACAGAAAAATAGCTCATTTTTACTCTAGCCTTTCTTCTTTGTGAACATTCTATTGTCATGTCTATGGGTTATAATGACATAAATATGAAAATTGCATCATTTATTTTATGATTTTTTTTAAAGGTAGTTGTGCCTCAGATGATGCAATATGTTGAATTCTTGTTGATCAGAACATATTGCAAATTCTTTTTTTATTTTATTTTGTAACTCTAAATGTGTATCCTTTCTAGCTCTTTTATTTGTTTTGTTTTGGTTGGTTTGGTTTCCAGCACAAAAATTGTGGTGCCGTAGCTTTGAGGTCAACAGTAAGTATACTGGTTCAGGTCTCCCTGAAAATTTTCAATAAAGATAGCACAAAAGATTGGAAGGAGATAATAGTTTCTGTTCAGATCCTCTGAGGAAGTAATAAATCATATTCCACAGTATTTCTTATACCTTTAATTTGGAAGAGGAAAGAGTGAAAAAAACTTGTGGATGTCAATACAAGCAGAACACCATTACAAGTAGATATCATCTTGAGTGTGCAGTGCTGAATACGTTGGAATTTATGGCACGCGTTCATAGAGTGTATTTCAGAAAGAAACTAAAATTAATGAACCAACTGTGCTCCATTCAAAGAAAAGTAAGATGAAAAAAAAAATTCGTATCTACAAAGAACTGATGATTTCATATTTGAGTACAGCTGTTAAAAAAAATCTAAATGTTAAGTCTGCCCAACTTCAAGCCCACTCTCTTTGCTAATCTAATATCTTCTACTTTCTAGACTAGGGATAAATGATCTTGTTTATTTTTTTCAAACAATTATTTGGATCTTAGAGTAGACACAGAAGAAACTTCAACTAAAACTATAAATATGTCTTTTTATTTTCTGCATAGGTGCACGTACCAAGACATTGATGCGAAATCAAAGAATAGAGGCTTTCTCTTCTCAAAAGATAAGGACACAATAAATTAGGTGGAAGAAAGTTATATTTCTTGATAAATCTCCCATATATCAGTTTGCAAATTCTGCCATTTGTGTATGCTAATCTTTCATCAAAGTTCTATATATTTTTCCATAGAAAGTGTATTCAAGATGCTCATTTTTGTAAATGCATCAGGTTTATAATTCAAAATATTGAGTTCCTCTGTTACCACCAAAAATACAGTAGTTGAGATATTTAACAAATCCATAAATAAAAATAGTCTTTTTTTCCATTTCTGGGAATAAATGATTAAGATATTTATAAATTGAGCCTAAAGTTTTTCTTTGAAATTGTTAGTGAGTCACCAAGGAAGAAAAATATTCATCCATTGTCTTTTTACTAGTACAATTCAAATTTCTCAGAATAGATCTTAGGTCTGTTTCTTTTTTTTTTTTTTTTCTTTTTGGAAAAGAATATTGGAGAACCAATATGAACAAACAATTCAGAAATTAGAAAGCATCCTACCATTTACATTTTACTTCAAGATGGGGTCACTTTACTGTCTACCTTGATTATAAACCATTATGGAACAATATAAATTGTGAAGGAGCTCAGTATATAGAAGCTAATTTTTTTAATCCAAACTTTTAACACATCTCTATCTTTGTGCTATTAATGTGATTATGTTTAATATTATATGGAACGCACAGGGGAAAATGATAAATAAAACTCAGTCCTTGTATTCAAGGAGCCTAGTGGACAGACAAAAAGATAATTCATAAATTTAATACATAAATTTGATCGGTTCCCCTATTATTGGTACACGTTAACAAGCAACATACAAACATGCATGTTTTTTGAAGAATAGGGATTATGTAAATCACCTGATTACATTTATTAAGAGTTACTTTTGGATGCATGCCTATAATGGCTTAGTCAAATAGGGGTTTATTTTAACATAAGAAGGCTGGTGATGTAATTCTTTAATAACACCAATGTGCCGGGATTCTTTTACATTTCTTCTATGTCATCTTTACCATGTGACCTTCATCTTTGAGTCCATGTCACAGTTAAAGATGTCATTCCACCTTCAGGTTCACACATGTGTTCCAGTTAAGTAGAAGAAAACACCAAGAAGGGCAGGGAGAGACTTTATCAAGAAAACAAAGCTCTCACAGAAATCCCCAGAAAAACGATGCTTCTGTTTCATTGGCTAGAACCATATTGCATGGTCACCCCTGATTGCAAGTGTATCTTGGAGATATAGCTTCTAAGCTAGAAGTACTGTTGCCCTAAACAAAATCAGGGTTCTATTCCTAACAAAGAAGGGAATGTGGATATTAGTCAGAGAGCCAGAGTGTCTGCCATTAAACTCCAATATGTGAGTAGCTTAACTTCCTAACTTTTATATTCCCATATATTTATAATCCTAATATATTAGGTCCAGTTAAGAGGGACCCTGCTCTGGGTCTGGTAATTTAAAGAAACTTCTCTGGCCCCCAGTGCCTTGCCTCTGTTTGTGGGAGGGGAGTTTACTGGACCCAGAGGAGGTGTCTCATGGAAGCTGTATTCCCATCCCTGTCAGATCGTGCCTTGACACTCAGGCCAAGGAATCACCTGCCCAAATGACTGACGAGCCTCTTCCATGGCCTGGGTGGGACTTGTCCTTGGGTCAGTGTTTCTGAAGTCTGAATTCATCACTGGGTGTAAATGCCCCTACACCTAAGGGGCGGCCAAAGGACAGCAAAGGATGTGGACAAAGTTTGGATATGTAGGCTGGGTGTTTACACATATGTACACAAAAATCCTCATGAAGCAGGAGAGCCAAGGGTGGAAGGAAGGAGTGGGGGTCAGGCTAAACTGACTAAACTGACAAACTACTTTGGAACATGAACGTTGAGGAGTCCAAGAATTCTAAATTCAAGCATGGTTTTCCAGGCATTATGAAAATATATTTATCAAGTTTGCAGGATAGGACATATTTTATTAAAATGTTGAGTAACTCATTTGAAACTTACATTTAGACCTATGGTGTGTGGGTCTCCATTTGTACTCTTACCTTCACCCACACAAATGTTGGGGGTGAGACAGGGCCAAAAGTTCATGGGTTCTGAGAGAATGAGTTCTTATCCCTAAACCGGCATTAATTTAATGTCCTTCCATACTTTGAAAAGGTAGATGTTGATATAGCTGACTGTAGTTCAAATGTTTAGTTACATAATAAAACCAATAGCCCCACCTAATCTGACTGATATTGTGTTAAATCTTGCTAAATGTGCATATTGACTGTATATTATCTGTTCTCAGTTCCTAATATCTCATGGAGAAGGAGCATGGCTCCTTTAAGTTAGTTAGTTCAGCCTAGCACACAGAATGGTTCAGTGTGATTCATTTAATTAAAACAGCAACTAATAATCCAAGAGATAATGATTATATTTATATATAACAAGTATGTTATAATATTATTAATAGTAATTATCATCATCATCATAGAGAGTTCCATCTTGAACACTTATAGTTCATTTAATCAGCAAATATTTCATGGTCCTCCTCTATATGCCAGGAAGTATTCTAGGTCCTTAGGATATAGTTGTGAAAAAGACAGACAAGGCGTGTGCAAGAACAGTTGGTGCCTTATACACATAAAGGCATCTCCTAGTTAATATTAGTAATTCAGAAATTTCTGAAATGTAGACCTTGTCCATGATACAGCTAAGCAGAAGCCTATTTCCCATTATTTTAAATAGGAAAAGATACAGTTCATTTTATTGTGGCCTAAATCCCCAAACCAGCTTCTCATATCCACTAAAAAACAGTAAAGCCCTTACAAAGAAGTAAAAACTACCAGATTAGAATGCAAAATACTGAAAACATCACTTCATTATTAAGCAGTTAATGCGGTTGCTAATAAACAATTCCTTTACCAGCAATAACATTGCCCTTCTTAGAAGCACCAAGAACTTGGAAAACACACAGCTTACATCCTGTTGGCTGACAAGATGTACACTGGGAAAGTCAACAAAGTGATTCTGCTTCCAGCTAGTACCAGACCAGTTTTCTCACCACAAACAAGGACAAGCCTGAATAAAATACATGAAACAACAGTTTTCAGACATTAGATAATAAGGCAATGCAGGACTGTGATCCCTGAGAGAAAGTAAACTAGCAAGGTGAGACTACAGTGACCACAGTCCCCGTTGTGGAGGCACTTTCAGAGCCGTAGTGTGGAAAGGAGAGGCCCAAATATATCAATGAGGGCAGAAGTCTCACTGAGACGAGGGAGCAGACATCTAAGTCTCAGAAGGCCAAGATACCTAAAACTTACAGAACAGATAAGAGAAGAGGAAGGAACTTCACAAAGAAAGACTTCCAGAGATCTGCCCAAGGGTCCCTTTGAATATTTGGCTAAATATCCATCAGCACAAATATATGGTGAGACTCCAGGAGGCCACGAGGTAAACAGCTATTGGGGAAATAGCAACAATGGGAAACTGTAAGCTGAGTAATTCTCAGATATCACACAAGAATGAAAGATATTCATGTTCTGGACAGGCAGAGTGAAATGATCACATTGTATACCTAGGGCATTTGGTACTATTTCTATGTACTGTCAATGAGCAATTTAAAGTAATTACTATAGTTTATATCAAGTATTGACATCAGGCCCATCTCTTCCATCAGGTATAAAAATCCTTCTGGAAATGTACCAGGTTTCTCTTAGCATTTCAGAACTAGGTCACATGTACATTCTTAGTTCAGGAGCTGCACTTTCCTTGAGATCAAAGGATCTTTTTCAAATAAACAATTTAATTTTTCTTATATATGTAATATAGTCACATTACAAACAATTTGTAAAATAGAGAACAAAGGTCCCAAATAATAATAAAACTTGGGTCATGTTTGCAGGAAAAAAAAAGGGGGGGGGATTTTTATCGGATGAGGAACAGTTTCTGCCAGAATGTCATTGTTTTTGGATATCCATGTTACACATATCAAAACCTACAAGAAGTCCTATGATATAGAAATACGTTTCACTTTGTTTAATCAGTGTTTCCAAAATCTTTTAACACACAAAAATTTTGTTTCACACAACAGTTATGCTCTGAGCAGTGTTTTCCAACAGAACTTTTTGTGATGTTGGAAATGTTTCCTGTATCTTTTACTGTCCAATATGGTAGCCACTGATCGCAAGGTGAGTCCTTGAAATGTGGCCAGTGCAACTGAGAGAAAAAATTTTTATTGTATTTAATTTTTTTTAAATTTAAATTTAAATAGTCACGTGGGGCTAGTATCTTCCATATTGAACAGCACAGCTCTGAACAATGCCTATTGCAAAGAATATACATTTGAGGAAACCAGTATGTAACAATAATATTGTTACATGGAAATCAAGCTCAAAGTGGTTAAGCACCTATTCTAAATAACCACCAAGTGAGAACAGAACAAGGATTCAAGCCCAAATAAACCCAAATAACTGATTCCAAACTCCATGTTCACAGTTCTACTCTGCCTCCAAGATGTTACAGAGATGAGTATTTGATGATAATCTCAGTATTTTTTTAATTTTATATTTTAATTTAATCCCTGTATTGTATGTTTGCTAATTTCTATTCATAAATTTGATTTTTTCATTTATTTTGCTGAAGGAAATCTTATAGTTCCAAATGCTTTATAGATAATTCTTTTCAAATAAAATAGTTACATAAGTTTTAATTAGATATTACCATTTTATTATTGGAGAAACTGAAACATAAAGAAGAAAACCTATGCAGTAAATTCTGCATCTGCTTTATAATGAAGACATTTTAAAACTATATAAGCAAGACTAGAAGTGGAAATAATTTTGATCATTTATATTAACTGAGTTATCCTAAAGGACAAGAGTAAGTATTCACTATGTACACAGAAATAATATTTTAGTCCTTAATAATGTTAATTCACTACAATGCACAAAGTGTCAAAACCACTTTACAGAAGTCTAAGTTTAGTTTGTAGTATGGTTTAGTAATGTATACTTTAATCATCATATAAGAGCTGATGGAAATGCTCATAAATTTAGCTTTAAGAATTATATATCTTGGATTGTACTGATGTGTACTAGACATGGCCTCTATTGAGAGGTTATTAGATTTACTGACAGTTTGAGGGCTCCAGTTCACCCAGACAAGACTCCATTACATGTAACCAATGATGATGGTTATACATGCTTTAAAAATAAAGAAATTTATTATATCAAATAAGAAGAGACAAATAAGTCATGTTTGGTGTACCTTCAACTTCCTAAGATTGCTTTTCAGAATACTAAATGAAAAAAACATTTTTTACATTTTAAAATATTAATTTTGATATTTCTAATTTACATATTAGGTGAATATTTTATATACTTTGAAGATTATCCATAATTTTCAATGAAAAATAATGCAAAATTTTAAAAATATTTTATTTAAACTATTTTAAATGGTACTTACACTCTAGTTTTAATTATGTGACTATTATAGGCATAGGGAAAAAAAGAATGAAAAAATAGAAAATTGCTACAAATGGTTATGTCCAAGAGATAGGATTGTGTGTTTTTTGTCAGTGTTTGTAATGTAATTATATTACATTTATAAAGGAAAAAATAAATAATTTTTAGCATATCAATACTACATTGAATCTTCAAAAATATAACTCAAAGGAGATATATTCTTTTCCTAACTATATAAATTGGTTGACCAAGCTTTGATTTGAAGTATTTAGAAAACAGTTAAATTAGAATGAGTTTTACTTTTTAAAATGGACTTGCATGGCAAAGCGAAGTGAAAACCGTGAGTTAATTATGTGGTAAATTCAATTAGTGTAGTCACCTAATCTAAATTATTCAAGCTCATTGTAGCTCCAGGAAAGCAAGGCCGCCCTGCCCAGGACCCAGCCATGTGCAAATAGATGGTTAGTAAATCCTGCCAATGGTGAGAAACAAAATTGATAATTTTCTTCCTATTTAACTGCTTTCTTTTTACTTGGAGTATGAAATATCAAATAACTTCATCAATGGGTTTATTAAAAAAAAACAGTCAGAAAAGTCATTCCTATATCTACTAATTTTTATACATATAACTTACCCACAACTGAATATTCTCAAAATCATCTGCATATGGCATGGGTGGCCAGGATGATAGATCAAGGGAAATTGGAGAAAAGAAGATACTTTTCCTCCTGTTTGAGGTTTGAACTGTTGAGGTAAGAAAATGAATAGGCCATCACCTATTTACTCTTTGCTTGCAGAGCAATTGCCTTCTGTCAATTTGAGATAAATTCCATACTATCCTCATGGAATAATCTAGATTAAAAAAAGAAGATACACTATCTAGGACTTCTGCACAAATATCTAAGCTGTTCATCTTAACTTTCTCCTTCCCTGGTGGAGAACAGTGTCAAAATGCCATCTTGAGAAATACAAACTCTGTATCCCTTATGGTTACATTAGAAACCCTGGATAATCCAGGATAATCTCCCCACCTCTAGATCCTTAATTTAATCACATCTTCAAAGTACCTTTTGCCATATAAGGTAATATTTACAGGTTCTAGGGATCAGAACCTGGATATCTTTGGGGACCACTATGCAACTTACCACAGAAATGTCAATGGTTCTGGTGGCAGTGGTAACGAAGATGGCAATGATGTTACTGTAGACAAGAGCAGAAATGTTGGCAAGTTCCATGCTATTAGTATGAACTGTGATGGCAAAGGTGGCAGTGGAGACAATGTTGATGCTGGCAAAACAACAGTGATGTTAATGAGAGCATAATGGCCGGACTGGGACTTTAGTGAAAGCGATTTAGTCTCCATGGTGGGTTGAACGCATTGTGTGTCACAGTGAGGACAGTACCTTTGACTGACTCCAAAGGACAGAGTGCCCTAAATGGACTAACTATAGCTTGGCCTTCAACAAGTGAAGTCAGCTACTGAGCAGCCTAGAGCAGTAGCTGAGATAGAGCAAGAGATAATGTCTCACACTTGTAAGGGAATAGGTTTTAAATGAAGATTTCTTCATGAAAGAGAATTTGCCAAAAAGATTGCTTAGGCTCCAGTTTCCGAAGCCACTGTGCATTCTCCCGCAGGTAAAGGCTTCCTCTCGGGATGTAACGCAGCAGGCATCCAGGAGCCAGACTATGGATTTTGACAATTAACTTCTACAGTTCCCTGGAAAAATGACAATCAGTGCACCAGGCCGCCAGTAGGGAAGATGACTGTTTTGAAATCCAGTTTTTCTTGGTGTGTTGATGTATTGTAAATGCCCCCCAGCTCTACCGCCCTATGGATTAAACTTTCATAGAGAGAAGTTTCATCAGTCACCTCCAAACATTGTGCAGGTAGAGGCTCTGATCGCTCCTTCTTTCAGCATGCTCAGCACCCTGTCCTGAGAAGTCTGAGTTTATTAGACATCTATTATAACTGACACATTGTTACAGTGGGGGTGAAGAGATGCATTAGACAGATGATCTTAATTGGCTTTCTTCCAAAAGAATTTTTTTTTAAGAGGAGACAGCTGAAATTCATTCACATTTACAATTAGTAAAACTCTCTTTCATTATTGAAATGCTTGCTGAAACAGCAGCCACATCAGGGTGACAAATCCCGTTATCATGCTTTCTGCAATTGTCTCCCCAAAAGATGCCTATTGAGAGCATTGTCTGGGTTTGTGTATGAGACTGACAATCAAGCTCCAGACAGAGGGTGGGGGGAGCTACACAGGCCGTTCCAAAGTGCTTTTGTGTGTGTGTGTGTATATGTGTGCGCATTTGCGGTTGTTCAGTAGAGAGATCTAAGGTTCTGGAAAAATCTGAGAACGCACTATGCACGCTAACAAGATCAGTCATCAGGCATTAGTGGTATTCTCATGCTTCTTGCCTTTAGTTTTCCATTTTCTCTTATTTGTCTCTGTGAGCGACGGCAGGTGCTATTTGTTTGTCAGGCTGTTACTGGGCAAAATGAGGGTGGGGGAAGAGATCATTTTTTTAAAGTGAGCAGTTAACAGTTGAGCTCACATGGTTGACAATAGAATCGTGATGAAAGGCACAAAGTATAGAGTGTAAAGATTACCTCTTAAGTCTTTTGGAATGAACTGTTTCTGAAGGGACTGAGAAGGAACACTTGCCTCGATCCTGGCATCCCTTTTCTTCCAGGTGAAGGGAACTGGACGAGCCTTGCTGGTCTGGCACTGGTAGATGGCTGAGTTTGTCAAACTTAAAGGTATTTCTCTCTACGGAAATGGAGAAGATATAGGTAAGACATTAGAATGTTGAGTGGAAAGAGAGAAGTGAAAGGAAAGTGGGGAGGAAGAAGCATCAATGAAGCAATGCAGATAATTGCTGTTTCAGTCCCCGTGGGACATTAGTCTCATTTTCTTCCACCAAATGAAATGCCTAAGTGATGCTGTTTAAATACCTTCATTTACGTATTGAATTGTCTGACATGTACCATGTTGTTTTCTCCCGTATTCATCTTAAGTGCTGACAGTTCCTTTCTCTTTGGCCAATTCACCCAGAAGCATGTTGGCTAGTTCAGTCTGTGCCCACTCCCTTCTCCAGAGAACCCCCTCTAGTTCTAAAACCACGATTCCAACCCAGTGAAACCTGCTGTCCCTTGACAGTTAGCCTTGCTCTGATTGAGAAAAAGCCTTGCACTGGCTGTCATGGTTTTGCTGAGGTGTATCAGGGCAGACACACAGTATCAGGTTGAGAGGTGAAGTAATAAATAATGCTGCTTGAAAGAGACTAATTGAACTGTGACATCAGAAAATCTCCTGCCCCTGAGATCCTAGGGTGACTGGAATGAAGTCTGAGCTCTGTATGGCATTATCACTGATACCTTTTCAAGATTTTCATGCTTGATGGAGATCAAGAAAGTAAAAATCTTCCCAGGTTTTAAGCAGCATGAGGGTACAAACCAATTTCCATCATGATCACTTCTCTAGGTCCTAGCACATAGTAGGTGCTCTATACATTTTTGTCAAATGAATGAATGGATGACCAAGTTTAACTCAGCTTGACCACTTATTGTGTGACAGTGATAATTTTCATGCTTATACTAAATATCAGACACTCAGCACCATAGGCAAAAACATCACAAAAAGTAGTGCTTTTGCTTTCAAGAAAGCCTAGGTTTGAGGATAGGAGATGGAGATATAAACCAAAAGGTGTTGTAAGAGCTCTGATAAAAGCATGCTCAGGGTAAAGGAGAAAACAATTGTTTCTGTATGAGAGGGAGGGTCAGGAAAATCATTTTCTATAAAGTGACTTTTGAATTGAGTTTTAGGAGATGAGTAGGAATGAACCAATTGTCCAGGCCCTTGACTTGTCAGCCCTAAACCTGACTCTACCTCATCACAGTTAAAGCTGTGCCCCCTCCACAGCACTGAGTTCATCCGCTGTGATTCTCTTTGACCAGTCATGGAAGACTCTGGACCTGGATACTAGCTCATTCCACTTGCCCTTCTATCACCATTAGCTGAAATATTAGCCCTAGAAATCTTTCATTCTCTCATCCCAAACTCTTCTGGCCTCCCCATCACCTACCTCCATGCAAATGAGCAGAGAAGCCAAGGGGTATATTACAGAGAGTTCTGTATTCAGCGATCTAAGGAAACAAGGTACTTATTCTGCAAATGCAGCTTCCAGACAAGTCTCCAAGGCTCCACTTCCAATCAACTTTCTACCTGTAACCCTCTCCTCTATGGAAATTCTAGAACCTCCACTGTTCTAACAAATCTTAAGTGCATATTCTCAAACTCCCATTTCATGGAAAGCAAATTATATACTCAGACTCATTCAAAGATACTTTTTCCCTATCTTGGCCTTTACCAAAATCATTATGCTGTTTTCCTTACACCTTCCCTAATAGAAGCATCTTATTCTCCTGACTTTCATAACCCCACAAGTCTCCTGAGATTTTTGACATTATTCTTGCTTTGTCTGTTTGTTTCCAAATTATAATACTTTACATACTCCATCTTTGAGTTAACACGGCATCTGGTCACACACCACTGACTACTTCTCTCTCCCAACTTTCTTATGCCCCTCATTAATTATAAATGTTAGCATATGAATCACAGCTTTAGTTCAAATTTAGCCACCATCCTAGGTGGCTCCAGCAAATATGTGGAAATCCCATTCCACATCCAAATCTCACAGTTCCTTATCATTCGCAATTCCAGTGGCCATCAAAACCACTCCTCGAATTTGTCACCATTCTGAATCATTCTAACATGTAATATCAAATTTTAGCACTTAATTCTTTGTCAGCAATTTCCTATATTTTCCAACCTGTCACCGCTCTCATACACCTATTCCCACCACCCCTGCACTTTATTCCATAGAGCCCTGAAGTCTCCAGATCACTTCATTGTCTGTCAATCATACAGATTCCTTTCCCTGAATAGCCCTGACCTATGGTGATTACACAAATATTCTGTAAACAGTCACTCATCTTCACGACAGCCCTTATAAAATGTCAGATCTTAACTCCATTCCTGGGACATTGCCATAATTCATCTCCTCTACTCCTATATCCAAACTCTAAGCACTGCTTGAGAAAATCCCAACAATCATGTGGAGTAGTAACACAATAAAAGAGTGGTTTCCAGCCTCATCTGGACCCTTGTTATTACACGGCATTCCTTTATTTGTCCTTGGTCCTTGGTCCAACCTAACCATGTCCCCTGAAATGATTAATTTCATGTGTCAACTTGGCTAGTCTATGGTCAAGCACCAGTCTAGGTGTTGCTGTGAAGGTATTTTTTAAGATATAATTAACAGTTTAATCAGTAGGCTTTGAGAAAAGCAGATTATCCTCCACAATGTGGTTGAGTACCATCCAATCAATTGAAAATCTTAAAAGACTGAGGTCTCCCAAGAAAGAAGGAATTTTGCCTCCACTGACTTCAAGCATAAGACTGCCAGTCTGCTCAGCAGATTTCAGACTTGCCAGCCCCCACAGTTGCCCGAGCCAATTCCTTAAAATAAACCTCTCTCTCTCTCTGTCTCTCTCTCTCTCTCTCTGTCTCTCTCTCTCTCTCTCTCTCTCTCTGTAATAGAACACTATTGGTTCTATTTTCTTGGAGCTAGTAAAAATATCTGTTACTCTCAGAAACTATGAAACACTTCACCCAGCAACTATTAAAAATATATGTTACTCTCCTCAACCCCTTTCCCAATTCCCACATCTCTCATTTTCATGACTTGCTTGGTGCACGTAGAAAGTTTAGGCACTCCAGCCTGATCTGACTCAACTATCCAACATCTTATTTCTGATTACCACATACCTAGGTGTCCACTGCCTAGGTAACATCTTTAATGTTTAAAGGAAAAAATTGAACCCTAATTATATGCCTACAATGAGTGCCAAGTTGTTTTACCATGGTGGTGATGGCTTATGCATCCCTTGAATCTGCCCCCACTGAAAATTTCTTTCTACTCTGAAAAATATCATTCTCACTCTCAGACCTACCATTCTTCTTTGATGTATAACAAACATGCACTCGTAGTTTGCATGACTAAATGGATTTAGGACCTAGAACAACAGGGGTTATTCTTAATATTGAAGATTAGATGTTACTATCCTAAAACTCACTGGCCATTCCTTATGACCTGGAATTTCATACTGGCGATAAGCCCCTTAAAGACCCAGCTTGATGCCATTTTCTCAGGTCTTTCTCCTTAATACCCCCTCAGAACCTGACCATTAACCATCTTTGATATATTTTTCTGTTTCCTCACTTCTCTCAAGAAATATTCCTTCCAGAAACCTCAAATTCCTCCTTCTCTATAATGCAGAGTAATTCTACTCTATCCTGGCCTAATCATAGAAATAGCAGTTCTCAAAGTGTGGTCGGGGACACTTGTAGTGTCACTAGGACCTTTTTAAGGGATCTATAAGAGAAAAACTATTTTAAAAATATAATTAAGGAATTATTTGCCTTTTTCCAAGTCATTTTCTCCATAGAGTATAATGAGTTTTCCAGAAGTTGCATGACATGGGATATTGCTTCACATAAAATGTAAAATTAGTTATGGGAATCCAGCTGTCTTATATTAACAAAAACTAGAGAGAGATTTGCAAAAATGTAAAACAATAGCACTCTTGTCACTAACTTTTTTGAAAATATAACTATTTTTCATAAAAAGATGTCATTTCATTAGAATTTAATTGGCTTGTTATTTTTTTAAAATAAAAATACATATTTCTTAAATTTCTATTTCAGTATCTAATATGGTAAATACCGATAATTACAACACATAATTACAACACATATGACAAATAAAAGAAACTCTTGGAGGCCTTTGATACTTTTTTAAGAATATGAAGGGATCCTGGGACCACAAAGTTAGAGAACCACCCAGACCATGATGCTAGATTTCCATCTTTTACTCTCAAGAGGGCTTTTCCTTTTGAAAGTCAAGGCATTTTCCTTTTGAAAACTCAATTATTCTGATATGAATTATGAAATTTTCAAGAATTAAAAAGCATCTAAAGCATTTTTCATATTTTTTTCTGCTAAAAGCCAAATAATCTAGAGCCCTACATATACCTTTTTTTTGACATATTTATTGGAGTATAATTGCTTTACAATGGTGTGTTAGTTTCTGCTTTATAACAAAGTGAATCAGATATACATATACACATGTTCCCATATCTCTTCCCTCTTGCTTTTCCCTCTCTCCCACCCTCCCTTACCCAACCCCTCTAGGTGGTCACAAAACACCGAGCTGATCTCCCTATACTATGCGGCTGCTTCCCACTAGCTATCTATTCTACCTTTGGAAGTGTATATATGTCCATGCCACTCACTAACTTTGTCACAGCCTACCCTTGCCCCTCCCCACATCATCAAGTCCATTCTCTAGTAGGTCTGCGTCTCCATTCCCATCTTACCCCTAGGTTCTTCATTACCTTTTTCTTTTTTCTTAGATTCCATATGTATGTGTTAGAATACGGTATTTGTTTCCCTCTTTCTGACTTACTTCACTCTGTATGACAGACTCTAGGTCCATCCACCTCACTACAAATAACTCAATTTCGTTTCTTTTTATGGCTGAGTAATATTCCATTGTATATATATATGCCACATCTTCTTTATCCATTCATCCAATGATGGACACGTAGGTTGCTTCCATCTCCTGGCTATTGTAAATAGAGCTGCAATGAACATTTTGGTACTTGACTCTTTTTTTTTTTTTTTTTAACATCTTTATTTGAGTATAACTGTTTTACAATAGTGTGTTAGTTTCTCCTTTACAACAAAGTGAATCAGTTATACATATACATATGTTCCCATAACTCTTCCCTCTTGTGTCACCCTCCCTCCCACCCTCCCTATCCCACCCCTCTAGGTGGTCACACAACACAGAGGTGAACTCCCTGTGCTATGCTGCAGCTTCCCACTAGCTAGCTATTTTACATTTGGTAGTGTGTATATGTCCCTGTCACGCTCTCACATCGTCACAGCTTACCCTTCCCCCTCCCCATATCCTCAAGTCCATGCTCTAATTACTCAGCCATAAAAAGAAATGAAACTGAGTTATTTGTAATGAGGTGGATAGACCTGGAATCTGTCATACAGAGTGAAGTAAGTCAGAAGGATAAAAACAAATACCGTATGCTAACACATATATATGGAATCTAAAAAAAAAAAGAAAAAATAAAAATATCATGAAGAGATTAGTGGTAGGATGGGAATAAAACACAGACTCTTTTTGAATTATGGTTTTCTCAGGGTATATGCCCAGGAGTGGGATTCCTAGGTCGTATGGTAGTTCTATTTGTAGTTTTTTAAGGAACCTCCATACTGTTATCCATAGTGGCTGTATCAATTTACATTCCCACCAGCAGTGCAAGAGTGTTCCCTTTTCTCCACACCCTCTCCAGCATTTATTGTTTCTAGATTTTTTGATGATGGCCATTCTGACTGGTGTGAAATGATATCTCATTGTAGTTTTGATTTGCATTTCTCTAATGATTAAGGATGTTGACCAGTCTTTCATGTGTTTGTTGGCAATCTGTATATCTTCTTTGGAGAAATGTCTATTTAGTTCTTCCACCCATTTTTGGATTGGGTTGTTTGTTTTTTTGATATTGAGCTGCCTGAGCTGCTTTTAAATTTTGGAGATTAATCCTTTGTCAGTTGCTTCATTTGCAAATATTTTCTCCCATTCTGAGGGTTGCCTTTTGTCTTGTTTATGGTTTCCGTTGCTGTGCAAGAGCTTTTAAGTTTCATTAGGTCCCATTTCTTTATTTTTGTTTTTATTTCCATTTCACTAGGAGGTGGGACAAAAAGGATCTTGCTGTGATTTATGTCATAGAGTGTTCTGCCTAGGTTTTCCTCTAAGAGTTTGATAGTTTCTGACCTTACATTTAGGCCTTTAATCCACTTTGAGCTTATTTTTGTGTATGGTGTTAGGGAGTGTTCTAATCTCATACTTTTACATGTACCTGTCAGGTTTTCCCAGCACCACTTATTGAAGAGGCTGTCTTTTCTCCACTGTATATTCTTGCCTCCTTTATCTAAGATAAGGTGACCATATGGGCGTGGGTTTATCTCTGGGCTTTCCATCCTGTTCCATTGATATATATTTCTGTTTTTGTGCCAGTACCATACTGTCTTTATTACTGAAGCTTTGTGGTATAGTCTGAAGTCAGGGAGCCTGATTCCTCCAGCTCCATTTTTTGTTCTCAAGATTGCTTTGGCTATTCGGGGTTTTTTGTGTTTCCATACAAATTGTGAAATTTTTTGTTCTAGTTCTGTAAAAAATGCCAGTGGTAATTTGATAGGGATTGCATTGAATCTGTAGATTGCTTTGGGTAGTAGAGTCATTTTCACAATGTTGATTCTTCCAATCAAGAACATGGTATATCTCTCTGTCTATTTGTATCATCTTTAATTTCTTTCATCAGCATCTTATAATTTTCTGCATACAGGTCTTTTGTCTCCTTAGGTAGGTTTATTCCTAGATATTTTGTTGTTGTTGTTGTTGCAATGGTAAATGGGAGTGTTTTCTTAATTTCACTTTCAGATTTTTCATCATTACTGTATAGGTATGCTAGGGATTTCTGTGCATTAATTTTGTATGCTGCTACTTTACCAAATTCATTGATTAGCTATAGTAGTTTTTGGTAGCATCTTTAGGATTCTCTCTATATAGTACCATGTCATCTGCAAACAGTGACAAACTTACTTCTTTTCAGATTTGTATTTCTTTATTTCTTTTTCTTTTCTGATTGCTGTCGCTAAAACTTTCAAACTATGTTGAGTAAGAGTGGTGAGAGTGGGCAACCTTGTCTTGTTCCTGATCTTAGTGGAAATGGTTTCAGTTTTTCACCACTGAGGATAATGTTGGCTGTGGGTTTGTCATATATGGCCTTTATTATGTTGAGGAAACTTCCATCTATGCCTACTTTCTGCAGTTTTTTAATCATAAATGGGTGTTGAATTTTGTTGAAAGCTTTTTCTGCACCTATTGAGAGGATTATATGGTTTTTCTCCTTCAGTTTGTTTATATAGTTTATCACATTGATTGATTTGCATATATTGAAGAATCCTTGCATTCCTGGGGTAAACCCCACTTGATCATGGTGTATGATCCTTTTAGTGTACTGTTGGATTATGTTTGCTAGTATTTTGTTGAGAATTTTTGCATCTATGTTCGTCAGTGATATTGGCCTGTAGTTTTCTTTCTTTGTGACATCTTTGTCTGGTTTTGGTATCAGGGTGATGGTGGCCTCATAGAATGAGTTTGGGAGTATTCCTCTCTCTGCTATCCTTTGGAAGAGTTTGAGAAGGATAGGTGTTAGCTCTCCTCTAAATGTTTGATAGAGTTTGCCTGTGAAGCCATCTGGTCCTGGGTTTTTGTTTGTTGGAAGATTTTTAATCACAGTTTCAATTTCAATGCTTGTGCTTGGTCTGTTCATATTTTCTATTTCTTCCTGATTCAGTCTTGGTGGGTTGTGTATTTCTAAGAATTTGTCCATTTCTTCCAGGTTTTCCATTTTATTGGCGTAGAGTTGCATGTAGTAATCTCTCATGATCTTTTGTATATCTGCAGTGTCAGTTGTTACTTCTCCCTTTTCATTTCTACTTCTATTGATTTGAGCCTTCTCTCTTTTTTTCTTGATGAGTCTGGTTAATGGTTTATCAATTTTGTTTATCTTTGCAAAGAACCAGCTTTTAGTTTTATTGATCTTTGCTATCGTTTCCTTCATTTATTTTTCATTTATTTCTGATCTGATCTTTATGATTTCTTTCCTTCTGCTAACTTTGGGATTTTTTTGTTCTTCTTTCTCTAATAGCTTTAGGTGCAATGTTAGGTTGTTTATTCGAGATGTTTCCTGTTTCTTAAGGTACGATTGTATTGCTATAAACTTCCCTCTTAAAACCACTTTTGCTGCGTCCCATAGGTTTTGGGTTGTCATGTCTCCATTGTCATTTGTTTGTAGGTATTTTTTGACTTCCTCTTTGATTTCTTCAGTGATCACTTCGTTATTAAGTAGTGTATTGTTTAGCCTCCATGTGTTTGTCTTTTTTACATATCTTTTCCTGTAATTGATATCTAGTCTTATAGTGTTAAGGTTGGAAAAGATACTTGATACGATTTCAATTTTCTTAAATTTACCAAGGCTTGATTTGTGACCCAAGATATTATCTATCCTATAGAATGTTCCATATGTGCTTGAGAAGAAAGTGTATTCTGTTATGAATGTCCTATAAATATCAATTAAGTCTATCTTTGTTTAATATGTCATGTAAAGCTTGTGTTTCCTTATTTATTTTCATTTTGGATGATCTGTCCATTGGTGAAAGTGGGGTGTTAAAGTCCCCTACTATGATTGGGTTACTGTTGATTTCCCCTTTTATGGCTGTTAGTATTTGCCTTATGTATTGAGGTGCTCCTATGTTGGGTGCATAAATATTTACAATTGTTATATCTTCTTCTTGGACCGACCCCTTGATCATTATGTAGTGTTTTTCTTTGTCTATTGTAATAGTCTTTATTTTAAAGTCAGTTTTGTCTGATATGAGAATTGCTACTCCAGCTTTCCTTTGATTTCCATTTGCATGGAATACCTTTTTCCATTATCCTCACTTTCAGTCTGCATGTGTCTCTAGGTCTGAAGTGGGTCTCTTGTAGACAGCATATATATGGATCTTGTTTTTGTATCCATTCAGCCAGTCTGTGTCTTTTGGTGGGAGCACTTAATCCATTTACATTAAAGGTAATTATCGATATGTATGTTCCTATTCCCATTTTCTTAATTGTTTTGTGTTTGTTATTGTAGGTCTTTTCCTTCTCTTGTGTTTCTTGCCTAGAGAAGTTCCTTTAGCATTTGTTATAAGCTGGTTTGGTGGTGCTGAACTCTCTCAGCTTTTGTTTGTCTATAAAGGTTTTAATTTCTCCATCAAATCTGAATGAGATCCTTTCGGGGTAGAGTAATCTTGGTTGTAGGTTTTTCTCCTTCATCACTTTAAATATGTCCTGCCACTCCCTTCTGGCTTGCACAGTTTCTGCTGAAGGATCAGCTGTTAACCTTATGGGGATTCCCTTGTGTGTTATTTGTTGTTTTTCCCTTGCTTCTTTTAATATGTTTTCTTTGTATTTAATTTTTGACAGTTTGATTAATATGTGTCTTGATGTATTTCCCCTTGGATTTATCCTGTATGGGACTCTCTGAGCTTCCTGGACTTGATTAACTATTTCCTTTCCCATATTAGGGAAGTTTTCAACTATAATCTCTTCAAATATTTTCTCAGTCCCTTTCTTTTTCTCTTCTTCTTCGGAGACCCCTATAATTCGAATGCTGGTGTGTTTAATGTTGTCCCAGAAGCCTCTGTGACTTTCCTCAGTTCTTTTCATTCTTTTTTCTTTATTCTGCTCTGCAGTAGTTATTTCCACTATTTTATATTCCAGCTCATTTATCCATTCTTCTGCCTCAGTTATTCTGCTATTGATTCCATCTAGAGTATTTTTAATTTCATTTATTGTATTGTTCATTGTCGCTTGTTTCCCCTTTAGTTCTTCTAGGTCCTTGTTAAATGTTTCTTGCATTTTGTCTATTTTATTTCCAATATTTTGGATTATCTTTACTATCATTATTCTTAGTTCTTTTTCAGGTAGACTGCCGATGTCCTCTTCATTTGTTAGGTCTGTTGGATTTTTATCTTTCTCCTTCATCTGCTGTGTGTTTTTCTGTCTTCTCATTTTGCTTCTCTTACTGTGTTTGGGGTCTCCTTTTTGCAGGCTGCAAGTTCGTAGTTCCTGTTGCTTTTGGTGTCCGTCCCCAGTGGCTGAAGTTGGTTTAGTGGGTTGTGTAAGCTTCCTGGTGGAGCAGAATAGTGCCTGTATTCTGGTGGATGAGGCTGGATCTTGTCTTTCTGGTGGGCAGGTCCATGTCTGGTGGTGTGTTTTGGGGTGTCTGTGGCCTTATTATGATTTTAAGCAGTCTCTCTGCTAATGGGTGGGGTTGTATTCCTGTCTGGCTAGTTGTTTGGCATCGGGTATCCAGCACTGTAGCTTGCTGGTCATTGAGTGAAGCTGGGTGTTGGTGTTGAGATTTTTGCCATTTGATATTACTTGGAGCTGGGATGTGTCTTGTGGACCAGTGTCCTGAAGTTGGCTCTCCCATCTCAGAGGCACAACACTGACTCCTGGCTGCAGCACCAAAAGCCTTTCATCCACACGGCTCAGAAAAAAAAGGGAGAAAAATTAGAAAGAAAGAGGATAAAATAAAGTAAGGTAAAATAAAATAAAGTTATTAAAGTAAAAAATAATTATTAAGAAAAAAATGTTTTAAGTAAAAAACAAACAAAAAAAGAAACAAAAAAAACAGACAGACAGAACCCTAGCACAAATGGTGAAAGCAAAGCTATACAGATAAAATCTCACACAGAAGCATACACATACACACTCACAAAAAGAGGAAAAGTGGTCCACCTCCTCAATTTGGGATGATTCGTTGTCTATTCAGGTTTTCCACCGATACAGGGTAGATCAAGTTGATTGTGGAGATTTAATCCACTGCTCCTGAGGCTGCTGGGAGAGATTTCCCTTTCTCTTCTTTGTTCACACAGCTCCCAGGGTTCAGCTTTGGATTTGGCCCCGCCTCTGCATATAGGTCACTGGAGGGCACCTGTTCTTCCCTCAGACAGGACGGGGTTAAAAGAGCAGCTGATTCGGGGGCTCTGGCTCACTCAGGCCGGGAGGAGGGAAGGGCACCGAGTGTGGGAAGAGCCTGTGGTGGCAGAGGCCAGCGTGACATTGCACCAGCCTGAGGCGCGCCATGCGTTCTCCTTGGGAAGTTGTCCCTGGATCATGGGACCCTGGTGGTGGAGGGCTACACAGTCTCACAGGAGGAGAGGTGTGGATAGTGACCTGTGTTTGCTCACAGACTTCTTGGTGGTGGCAGCAGTGGCCTTAGCATCTCATGCCCATCTCTGGGGTCCGTGCTGATAGCTGCAGCTCACGCTGCTGTCTAGAGCTCCTTTAAGCAGTGCTCTTAATCACCTTTCCTTGCACACCAGGAAACAAAGAGGGAAGAAAAAGTCTCTTGCCTCTTCGGCAGGTCCAGACTTTTCCCGGACTCCCTCCCAGCTAGCCGTGGTGGACCAACCCCTTCAGGCTGTGTTCACACCGCCAGTCCTCTCCCTGCCATCCCACCGAAGCTTGAGCCTCAGCTCCCAGCCCCCGCCTGTCCCGGCAGGTGAGCAGACAAGCCTCTTTGGCTGGTGAGTACTGGTCGGAACTGATCCTCTGTGTGGGAATCTCTCTGCTTTGCCCTCCGCACACCTGTTGCTGTGCTCTGCTCCGCAGCACCAAAGCTGCCCCCTCTGCCACGTACAGTCTCCACCCGCGAAGGGGCTTCTAGTGTGTGGAAACCTTTCCTCCTTCACAGCTCCCTCCCACTGGTGCAGGTCCCATCCCTATTCTTTTGTCTCTGTTTATTATTTTTTCTTTTGCCCTACCCAAGTACATGGGGATTTTCTTGTCTTTTGGGAGGTCTGAGGTCTTCTGCCAGCGTTCAGTGGGTGTTCTGTAGGAGTTGTTCCACTTGTAGATGTATTTCTGATGTATCTGTGTGGAGGAAGGTGATCTCCGCATCTTACTCTTCCACCATCTTCCCAGCTCTCTCTACTTTTTTTGTTTCTTTCTTTTTTTTTCGGTACGTGGGCCTCTCACTGTTGTGGCCTCTCCCGTTGCAGAGCACAGGCTCCCGACGCACAGGCTCAGCGGCCATGGCTCCTGGGCCACTCCGCGGCATGTGGGATCTTCCCGGACCAGGGCACGAACCCATGTCCCCTGCATCGGCAGGCGGATCCTCAACCACTGTGTCACCAGGGAAGCCCAGCCCTACATATACTTTATTCCTTCCCTCTGCTCACTCTAGTTAGGATCCTCATTCCAGTCAACACTTATAACTATGTTCTCTGTCTCCTCTTATACCATTTGTTTTCATGATCATCCTCAAATACTTTATCTCTTTTCTATTTCTTTGACAGTTCCTTATTTATTCCCATTCTTTTCAGCCTATAAATTGATATGAGTTCATATAATTTCTTTTTTAAATTTTTATTGGAGTATTGTTGATTTATAATGTTGTGTTAGTTTCAGGTGTACAGTAAAGTGAACGTTATACATATATCCACTCTTTTCTAGATTGTTTTCCCATACAGGCCACTATAGAGTATTGAGTAGAGCTCCCTGTGCTAAACAATAGTTTCTTATTAGGTATGTATTTTATATATAGTAGTGGGTATATGTCAATCTCAATCTCCCAATTTATCCCCCCCGAAAAATCTTGTAACCATAAGTTTGTTTTCTACATCTGTCACTATATTTCTGTTTTGTAGATAAGTTCAAATGCACCTTTTTTTAGATTCCACATATATGTGATATCATATGATATTTGTCTTTCTCTGACTTACTTCACTCAGTATGACAATCTCTAGGGCCATCCATGTTGCAGCAAATGGCATAATTTTGTTCTTTTTTATGGCTAATTAATATTCCATTGCATATATGTATCACATATACTTTATCCATTCCTCTGTTGATGGGCATTCAGGTTGCTTCCATGTCCTGGCTATTATAAATAATGCTGCAATTAACATACAGGTGCATGTATCTTTTTGAATTATGGTTTTCTCTGGGTATATGCCCAGGAGTGGGATTGCTAGATCATATGGTAGCTCTATTTTTAGTTTTTTAAGAAACATCCATACTATTCTCCATAGTGGCTGTACCAATATACATTCCCACCAACAGTGTAGGAGTGTTCTCTTTTCTCCATACCCTCTCCAGAATTTATCATTTGTAGATATTTTGATGATGGCCATTCTGACAAGTGTGAGAAAATAGCTCATTATAATTTTGATTTGCATTTCTCTAATAATTAGTGATGTTGAGCATGTTTTCATATTTTTTTAACCATCTGTGTGTCTTCTTTGGAGAAATGTCTGTTTAGATATTTTGCCCATTTTTTATTGGGTTTTTTTGTTTTTTTGATATTGAGCTGCATGAGCTGTTTGTATAATTTGGAGATTAATCCCCTGTTGGTTGCTTCATTTGCAAATATTTTCTCCCATTCTGAGGGTTGTCTTTTCGTCTTGTTTATGGTTTCCTTTGCTGTGCAAAAGGTTTAACTTTAATTAGGTCCTATTTGATTATTTTTGTTTTTATTTTCATTATTCTAAGAAATGGATTGAAAAAGATATTGCTGAGATTTATGTCAAAGAGTGTTCTGCCTATGTTTTCCTCTAAGAGTTTTATAGTATTCAGCCTTACATTTAGGTGTTCAATCCATTTTGAGTTTATTATTTTGTATGGTGTTAGGGAGTGTTCTAATTTCATTTTTTACATGTAATTTCCTGTTTTCCCAGCACCATTTATTGAGGAGGTTGTGTTTTCTCCATTGTATATTCTTGTCTCCTTTGTCATAAATTCAGTGACTATAGGTGCATGGGTTTATCTCTGGGCTTTCTATCCTGTTCCATGGATCTATATTTCTGTTTTTGTGCCAGTACCATATTGTCCTCATTACTGTAGCTTTGTGATATAGTCTGAAGTCAGGGAGCCTGATTCCTCCAGCTCCGTTTTTCTTTCTCAAGATTGCTTTGGCTACTCCAAGTTTTTTTGTGATTCCATACAAATTGTAAAATTTTTTGTTCTAATTCTGTGAAAAATGCCATTGATAGTTTGATAGGGATTGCATTGAATCTATAGATTGCTTTAGGTAGAATAGTCATTTTCACAGTATTGATTCTTCCAATCCAAGAATACTGTATATCTATGCATCTTTTTATGTCATCTTTTACTTATATCATCAGTATCTTAGATTTTTCTGCAACAGGTCTTTTATCTCCTTAGGTAGTTTTATTCCTAGGTATTTTATTATTTTTGATGTGATGGGAAATGGGATTGTTTCCTTGATTTGTTTTTCTGATCTTCTGTTGTTAGTGTATGGGAATGCAAGAGATTTCTGTGCATTAATTTTGTATCCTGCTACTTTGCCAAATTCATTGATGAGCTCTAGTAGTTTTCTGACATCACCTTTAGGGTTTTCTACATATAGTATCATGTCATCTGCAAACAGTGACAGCTTTACTTCTTTTCCAATTTTTGTTTTGTTTTGTTTTGGGGGTTTTTTGTGTTACGTAGGCCTCTCACTGTTGTGGTCTCTCCCGTTGCAGAGCACAGGCTCCGGACGCACAGGCTCAGAGGCCATGGCTCACGGGCCCAGCCACTCTGCGGCATGTGGGATCTTCCCGGACTGGGGCACGAACCCGTGTCCCCTGCATCGGCAGGCGGACTCCCAACCACTGCGCCACCAGGGAAGCCCTTCTTTTCCAATTTGGATTCCTTTTATTTCTTTTTCTTCTCTGATTGCCATGGCTAGGACTTCCAAATGTATGTTGAATAATAGTGGCAACAGTGGACATCTTTGTCTTTTTCCTGATCTTAGAGGAAATGTTTCCAGTTTTTCACCATTGAGAATGATGTTTGCTGTGGGTTTGCCATATATGGCCTTTATTATGTTGAGGTAGGTTCCCTCTATGCCCACTTTCTGGAAAGATTTTATCATAAATGGATGTTGATTTTGTCAAAACCCTTTTCTCAATCTATTGAGATGATCATATGGTTTTTATTCTTCAATTTCTTGATGTGTGTACCACACTGATTGATTTGTGGATTTTGAAAAATCCTTGCTTCCCTAGGATAAATCACACTTGATCATGGTGTATGATCCTTTTAATGTGTTGTTGGATTCGGTTTGCTTCTATTTTGTTGAGGATTTTTGCATCTATGTTCATTAGTGATGTTGACCTATAATTCTCTTTTACTGTGATATCTTTGTCTGTTTTTGGTATCAGGGTAATGATGACCTTGTAGAATGAACTTAGGAGTGTTCCTTCCTCTCAGTTTTTTGGAAGAGTTTCACAATGGTAGGTGTTAGCTCTCTCAATGTTTGATAGAATTCACTTGTGAAGCCATCTGGTCCTGGACTTTTGTTTGTTGGAAGCTTTTTGATCACAGTTTCAATTTCACTACTTGTGATTGGTCTGTTTATATTTTCTATTTCTTCCTGGTTCAGTCTTGGGAGGTTGTACCTTTCTAAGAATTTGTCCATTTCTTCCATGTTGTCCATGTTATTGGTTGCTTGTAGTCTTTTCTTATGATCCTTTGTATATCTGTGGTGTCCATTGTAACTTCTTTTTCATTTCTAAGTTTATTGTGTCCTCTCCCTTTTATTCATGATGAGCCTAGCTAAAGGTTTAGCAATTTTTTTTATCTTCTCAAAGAACCAGCTTTTAGTTTCACTGATCTTTGCTTTTGTTTTCTTTGTCTCTATTTCCTTTATTTCTGCTCTGACCTTTATGATTTCTTTCCTTCTACTAACTTTGGGTTTTGTTTGTTCTTCATTCTCTAATTGCTTTAGATGTAAGGTTATGTGTTTATTTGAGATTTTTCTTGTTTCTTGAAGTAAGACTGTATTGCTATAAACTTCTCTCTTATAACTGCTTTTGCTAAGTCCCATAGGTTTTGGATCATCATGTTTTCCTCATCATTTTTCTCTAGGTATTTTTTTATTTCCTCTTAGATTTCTTTAATGATCCATTGGTTATTAGTAACATATTGTTTAGCCCCCATATGTTTGTGCTTTTTACAGGTTTTTTTCTGTAATTGATTTCTAATCTCATAGTGTTGTGGTCAGAAAAGATCCTTGATATGATTTCAGTTTTCTTAAATTTACTGAGGCTTGATTTGTGACCCAAGATGTGATCTATCCTGGAGAATGTTTCATGTGCACTTGAGAATAAATTGTATTCTCCTGTTATCAGATGGAATGTCCTGTAAATATTAATTAAGTCCATCTTGTGTAATGTATCATTTAAAGCTTGTGTTTCCTTATTTATTTTCATTTTGGATGATCTGTCCATTGGTGAAAGTGGGGTGTTAAAGTCCCCTACTTTGATTGTGTTACTGTCAATTTCCCCTTTTATGGCTGTTAGTTTTTGCCTTATGTATTGAGGTGCTCCTATGTTGGGCACATAAATATTTATAATTGTTATATCTTCTTCTTGGATTGATCACTTGATCATTATGTAGTGCCCTTCTTTGTGTCTTGTAATAGTCTTTGTTTTAAAGTCTATTTTGTGTGCCATGAGAGTTGCTACTCCAGCTTTCTTTTGATTTCCATTTGCATGGAATATCTTTTCCCATCCCCTCACTTTCAGTCTGTATGTGTCCCTAGGTCTTAAGTGGGTCTCTTGTAGACAGCATAAATATGGGTATTGTTTTTGTATCCAATCAGCCAGCCTGTGTCTTTTGGTTGGAGCATTTAATCCATTTACATTCAAGGTAATTATCAATATGTTCCTATTACCATTTTCTTAATTGTTTTGGGTTTGTTTTTCTCCTCTTGTGTTTCCCACCTAGAGAAGTTCTTTTATCATTTATTGTAAAGCTGGTTTGGTGGTGCTGAATTCTCTTAGATTTTGCTTGTCTGTAAAGCTTTTGATTTCTCTGTCAAATCTGAATGAGATCCTTGCTGGGTAGAGTAATCTTGGTTGTAGGTTTTTCCCTTTCATCACTTTAAATATGTCCTGCCACTCTCTTCTGGCCTGTAGAGTTTCTGCTGAGAAATCAGCTGTTAACCTTATGGGAGTTCCCTTGTATATTATTAGTTGCTTTTCCCTTGCTACTTTTAATATTTTTTCTTTGTGTTTAATTTTTGTTAGTTCGATTAATATGTGTCTCAGTGTGTTTCTCCTTGGGTTTATCCTGTATGGGACTCTCTGTGCTTCCTGGACTTGATTGACTATTTCCCATGTTAGGGAAGTTTTCAACTATAATCTCTTCAAATATTTTCTCAGACACTTTCTCTTTCTCTTGTTTTTCTGTGACCCTCTATAATTTGAATGTTGGTGCATTTAATGTTGTCCTGGAAGTCTCTGAAATTGCCCTCATTTCTTTTCATTCTGTTTTCTTTTTTCTGTTCAGTGGCAGAACATTTACCTGTTCTTCTGCCTCAGTTATTCTGCTATTTATTCTTTCTAGTGTATTTTTTATTTCAGTTATTGTATTGTTCATCTCTTTATGTTTGTTCTTTAGTACTTCTAGGTCTTTGTTAAACATTTCTTGTATCTTCTCGATCCATGCCTCCATTCTTTTTCCTAGATCTTGGATCACATTTACTATAATTACTCTGAGTTCTTTTTCAAGTAGACTGACTATCTCCTCTTCATTTAGTTGTTTTTATACATTTTTATCTTGCTCCTTCATCTGCAACATATTTCTTTGTCATCTCATTTTGTCTAACTTACTGTGTTTGTGGTCTCCTTTCTGCAGGCTGCAGGATCATTGTTCCTCTTGCTTCTGGTGTCTGCCCCCTGATTGGTGAGGTTGGCCCAGAGGCTTGTGCCATTATCACCTTGATAGGGGGTTTGACTGGTGTTGTGGTGACCAGAGCCTGCCCTGGATATTGAGAGGGGCCTGCCCTTTGCTATGTAGTTGTCACTGCCCTGTTTGGGGCATGGTCTGCTCCCTAGTTGCTGGAGTAGAAGACCCCAGATTTGTTTCTTAGCTGTGGTTCTGATCTGTGGTGCATGGTAATTGGGATTGGAGCACTCCCACTGGTAGAGAAGGCACTGAGTATTCCTCCTCTGGAGCTGTTCACCTGTGAATGTGCTGTATGTCCCCTTTCACCCATTGTTTGGGCTCACAAAGTACACCGTTGTTGGCACTGCTCTTGGTCCCAGGTTAATTGTGGGTATGCCGGCAATTGGCCTTGGTGACTCTCAGGCATTGTTCTCACCATGTCACTGGCACAGATCCACTGAGGTCAAGTCCCAGGACTGCAGTAGTTGTGCACCTGGACCCACTGTAGGAGCTACAGAGGGAACTCGGACTCTGGTTTTGCCCAACTCCCGTGTGTATGTGCTCACAAATCCCAGAGCTGCTAAAGCCAAACCCATCCCAGCTGTAGGAGCACTTGCTGGCCTTTCAGATGTTTTGTAGGTTCTGAATTTAGGGAACTGTCAGCAGAGGTGTAACTCTGCAGTTTGTGCTGCCATAAGAAGATATTTCAGCTCTTTTTCCTTAGTCACACAGCCCCTTGGCTCAGCTGTGGTTTCAACCCCACCTCTGCGTGTGTTCCTCCCACTGGAGTCTGCTCCAGAGATTGCTAGGGCACAGGAGCCTGTCAGGTAGGAAGGAGCTGAAGTGAAGATTGGGGCATGTGGGCCACCCAGGTGGTACAGTGCCGGGGTAGTGACTGGAAAGCAAGAGCCCATCAGGCAGTGATTGGGGCCAGTGGGTCACTCAGGCAGTGGGGGGGTGGGGTGGAGGCAGGCAGAGGAGATGATGGCAGGGGCTCTGGAGGGAGCCCTCCCTAGTGCCTGTGGAGGCAGGGTCTAGTCTGTGAGGAGGGAGGCTGCAATGGCAGCCCCACCCTTTGCACTCTTCTTTTCTGTGGCAGTCTGGGCTTCCTCCACAAGCATTCCCCGTTGTGGATTTCCTCACTCCTGTCCTCTCAGGCTGTCTCCTCACAACCAACAGCAGCTCTCTCCCTGGGTCTGCTCTCCAAACCCCATGTGCGATCACCCAGTCCCTGTGCACACCAGCAGACACCAGTCTCAAGCTTGGTTTCATAGGACTGTGGCACAAACCATCTGTGTAGGTCTTAATCTGTCCTGCCTACCATAGACTGGTTGCTGGGCTCTCTTCTGAGCCCCCAAAGCTTCCCTTCTGTCCCAGCTGATCTACCTGACAGTGAGGTGGCTTCCCTAGACGCGGGAACCTCTCCTCACCTTCAGCTCCCTAACAAGGGCTTCGGTACCATCCTGCTTCCTCTCCTCTTCCTTTTCCCTTCTTCTTTCTTTAATTCTACCCAGTTATGTGGGGATCTTTCTTGTCCTTTTAGGTGTCTAAGGTCTTATGTTAGTGTTCAGCAGGTGCTCTGTGAGAACTGTTCCATTTGTAGATGTATTCTTGATGCATTTGAGAAGAGAGATGAACTCCGCATCCTCCTACTCCTCCACCATCTTGGAAACCATGAAGTCATCTAATTTAAAAATAAATATTTATATTTTCTTTCCCAGAACAATTGTAGACATGACTCCACTGAATTCTGCCATGGTGTCCCCATATGAAATGGCCTGAATATTTTCTTACCTTAGAGGTGACTTTTTTCCTACCTGAATGCCTAAAGACCTCTAGACCTCTTTGCTTATCATTGAGATGACTTACATTTTGGTATCATTCTGCATTATTGTTTTGTTCTAGAACATGGAATTCTTTTTCAATCTACAGGTTTTTTTGGGAAATTTTCTAGTATCACATTTTGAAATAAATTTTCTTTTTTTGATAAAAAAGACATATATATTTAATTCATACATATATAATTTAATTTAAAGATAATGTATTAATTTAATTACATAAACAAATATAAATACATGTGTGTATGTATATATATATATGTACATATATATATATGTGTCTCTTTATTGTAGTGCCACCCTATGACTCTCTCTTTTTAGCTAAGTTTTTGTAAGAAGAGTCAAAACTTTTTCTGTCTCTATTTCCTTACTCTTCAACTACTTGCAACTGACATCTGACTGAATTCCTCTATAGCAACTATTTCAGTAATGGTCACTCATGACTTCTAATGCAAAATCCAATGGATAGATACCAAGCAGTCCTCATCAAAAATGGATACTTGCAACACTTCACACTGCTAACTGCACTCGCTATCTTTGCCGTCTATGGCCTGTTCTTCATCCTCTCTGACCATTCTCTCTCTATCTCATTTTTGGACTCCTCTTCATACCTTAACTCCTGAAATCTTATTTTCTAGATTTGTGTCAATATTTTCTACACTTCTGTCCATACCGTGATTGGATGTGAAAATCGAACAAGAGGACTTGAAGGAGACTGGCACATTTCTGACTTGGTTAATGGCTGGTGCCACCATCTGAACCACAGAATATGGTTCAAGAAAAGTATGATCAGGAGGGGAAGTGGGCAGAGGAGGAAGAGTAAGAGGAACCTGGTAGTAATAAGATTTAAATGTGCAGTACACATCATCTCTAAGGTATTTTTTCTTCTAAAATCCAAGTATTTGAACCCATTCTTGAACGAGACGCAGATTATGGACCAATATAAGGGACAATATAATTATAGAAACATAGGTAACCTGCATGACCATTTTCTAGAACTGCTGTGGACTAAGTGATTTCCCAAGTCCCTTCAATATTTAGATGTTATGATTCTATGTCTAGCATTATAGTATTAAATACAGTATCAAAGACAAAGAAACCAAGGCAGATCTACTGAAAATCAGGGAACGAATCACAGTAAGAATGTATTTTCTTCCTTGTTCTGAGGAACTAGGAATTAGTTGTCTAAATCATATAAAACTCTTTATAAAAGACACCCATGCACAACCCAAAGAATTTCTTCTTGACTGACATTTTAGCAAGCACAGAACAGTCTTCTAAATTGTTCTCCTTTCCACCTTATGATAAATATCTTCATTTATTGACCTCAGCCTTCTGTTGTTTCCATCTGAGTAAGATTTGTTTCAGAGTTAAATCTGGTGACAGCTGATATGAGATAAATGGATGGAATGATCACTAGTGTTGCTAAGAAGGTTTCTCATGATTTGGCATTGACATTGTCACTCTCCTTATGGAAGAGAAGTGTTTGTTGCCACACCACTCTAACTGCCCTTTGAAGGAGGGCTCTCGACCCGTTCACTGTTGCTATCTTCTCTGAATAAGTGCAGGGTCTCCGTAACCCTTCAGCTTAATAGCAACTAGGTCATAAGCCACAGTACCCTATAGTGTTTCCAATTTTAAGATATGACAGATATAAATATAAGGCTTAAAATAAATGAACAAATAGGTGAGGACATAGGGTTGCTGAAAACCAACCATAGTGAAAGGAAAGAAGAAAGAATGAGGTGGAGAAGGACAAGAAGTAGGAGGGGGAAGAAAGAGAAGAAACACTAATTAAATGCCTGCTGTGTGCTAAAAGCGAAGAGGACCCTTTCATCCATATTTTCTAACCTCGTGATTACAGATAAGGAAGTTGAAGCTTAGAGGTTAACTAACCTGCCCAAGTGTACACAGATACTGAGCACCAGGCCCTGCCACACTGGATTCAGCCCGAGAAAGTTAACAGGGAAAGACTAGTTATGGGTAACGAGTTTACAGAAGTTGAGAAAAATACTACAAGGCCTGCATCCTTGGTGTTTGAAACTTGTGCAACTGTTTAAGTCAACTTATAAAACCCCGATAGCACCAAAATATCAGGAAAATATCACCCAAATTTCCTGCTATCTGGGCTAAAAGAGTATTTACATGCATCAAGATAAATTAGTTAAACACTACTAAAACTATAATTCCTCCAGAATGTCTTTTACTGGTTAAGAAAAAAAGATGCAGATACTGTCATTACCAAGATATATATATATATATATATATATATATATATATATTACAGTACTTTAAAAGTAACAAGGCATAAAACCCTAGAAAATTCTATAAATAACACACAATTTTAAGGTTATTTCTTTTCATTGTGAATTTTATAGATCTGCAATACTATTTCTGTTCAGATAGAATGAATGTATCTAACAATATCAGAGCCGCCAGCTGAAGAATATAAGTTAATATCAGGAGCTGGGTGATTTCTATCTCCATTATCACTGTGACCTTTGATTATAACTGTTGCCACTGAGATCTTAAAATTTTACAACCATGTAGCACTTGATAGTCACAAAGTTATTTTTCATATTATCTCATTTAATTCTAATAACTCCCTTAGACTGTTTTTGTTCCTTTGTGAAGCTCCAAAAAATGGACTTGCCCAAAGTCACATTTGTAACAGGTATCAGAGTGAGGAGTCCAGCCTAAGTTCTCTGCTTCCACTAAAATATTATGTTTATAGCCATGTTTGTGATAGTTCATAATATATTTATTCTCTGATGATAAAACCATTTACATAAGTATCTTCCCATGACTTCACTGAAGTTAAACTTAATCACATCTTAATGGTGATAGCAAATAGTTTCAGTTCAAAGTAGGCCGTATTAGCTATTTTATGACTTGACATTTTAGATTTTGTCAGAAATGCTTAGGCATAAAGGAAAACACTAACTGGTCCTTGAATTTGTCTGGTGAGTGTCTAGGTTAGGGAAGGAATGTTAGAGTGCAGAGCATTATGTATCTGTAATCTGATAAGCACCTTGATAACCAGAAGCTGAATCCAAAAAGTTCATCTTGAATTGCACTCTGGGCTGTGAAGTGTCTCTCCATATATCTGTGTATGTGTACACAAATATGAAGTATGTAGATGCATGTATATTTATATCTATACACATATGTATTTATATATACATAGTAATATGTAAATATAGATGCCACTTCCTAAATATCAAAAACATGCAGTCTGCATGAGTCTGCTAGAGTGTGAGGATTGTGACAGATCGCCTGGTGAAATGTTACCCATGTTATACACAAGATAAAATTAACATCACTCCCTCACTGAGCTTATTACAAATTAGGATAATGAAATAAACTAAAACTTTCCATTGAAAGTCTAACAACGTATAAGTTGGCTTTCTTCTGAAAGCTTCTCATTGTTCTGACAGAACATGGGAATCATTTAAATCACTCAAATAACTATTTGTGGAATGTATCTGGAGACAAGCTTGGGTGTAGGTGTCCAAGCTGCAGAAAAGTGAATAAGCTCGCTTGGCACTTACCTTCACAGCTGGGCCTTCTCTTTCTTTGCGCTTGACTTTCACTGATCCGCAAGCTACAAACCCATCACTAGCCTCTTGCTGGGAGAACAACTGGGGAAAACCCTGCTTAGTAGACCCTGTCATGTTCCACTCTGGTCCCTCAGAGCCCTTTAAAGATTTCTGGGCTTACTCTTTGAGCATTTCCTTCTAACTGCCCACTTCTGACTCTGGAGAATTTGGAGAACTGTCACTGGGTTACTGGAGTGTTTTTCTGGTGCAGAGGGCTATTAAAAGTGCCTGGAGGTTACATTTCCCTGAAGCATGTCAATCAATGACTGCCAGGTAGAGGTGTATGAAACTCTTGCCTGAGTTGGGACAAAATCAGAAGTGTAATTCATACTGTGTAACTCCCCTGCAGGATCAGGCTGAGACAGAGACTTTGCCTGGAATCACACCCTTCCTCAGCTTTCTGCTTTCACTTCCTTCCCTTTCCTTCCAGTGTCTCCTGGGAGCACATTCTTAATAAGTTACTTGCATGGGGTCTGCTGTTGGGGAACCCAATTGCTGATGACACACTGGACCTTCCTTCCCTCTTTCCTTCCTATCCTCCTCCTCTTATTTTTCTTCTTCTCCTCCACCTCCTCCTCCTGTGTTTTGTGGTTCTTGTCCTAATTCTTTTGAAAAATAAATTTCTGGCATATAAATTGTTAAAATAATGAGGGTTAAGATTTATGGAACACTCACTATCAAATATACTTGTTCTAAGTGCTTTGTGTGTATTAATCCTCATACCAACCTAGATATAGGTATTATTTTTATCTTCACTTTACAGGAAAGGAAATTGAGGCTTTCCTGTAAATTGAGGCAGAGAGATTAAGTAACTTGTTTAAGGTCACAAGGCTGGGATTTGAAGGCAGGAAGTCTGGCTTCAGAGTCCATGTTATTTTTCAGTTCATTATACTTTAGAAACAAGCTAATGATCAGAAGAAAATGATCAGAAGAACCTAGGGGCAAGACGGGAATAAAGATGCAGACCTACTAGAGAATGGACTTGAGGATACGGGGAAGGGGAAGGATAAGCTGTGACAAAGTGAGAGAGTGGCATGGATATATATACACTACCAAATGTAAAATAGATAGCTAGTGGGAATCAGCCGCATAGCACAGGGAGATCAGCTCGGTGTTTTGTGACCACCTAGAGGGGTGGGATAGCGAGGGTTGGAGGGAGGGAGATCCAAGGGGGAAGAGATATGGGGACATATGTATATGTATAACTGATTCATTTTTTTTATAAAGCAGAAAGCTGACACACCATTGTAAAGCAACTATGCTCTAATAAAGATATTTGAAAAGAAAGAAAGAAAGAAAGAAAGAAAGAAAGAAAGAAAGAAAGAAAGAAAGAAAGAAAGAAAGAAAGAAAGAAAGAAAGAAAGAAAGAAAGAAAAAGAAAGAAAGAAAGAAAGATGTTATTATCTTCATCAATGTAGATGTGGTTAGTTTATAAATGTCCTTCCTTGTATTTTCTGGATTTAGTATCAAGGTTATTCAAACATCATAAAAAAGTTCCCAGCTTTTATTATTTACAGAAACAATTTGTATAAGATACAGATAATTTATTCCTACAAAATCACCTGCAAAATCATCTGTAAAATCATCTGAATTTTTCTTGGTAGGTTTTTGAATACTGAAATAAATTCCTTAGTATATTCAGGTTTTTCAATATTTCTTGGGTCCTCTTTGGTAATTATTATTTTTCACAAAATTATTTCACCAGTTTCAAATTTATTGGCATAAATCATGAATAGTATTCTTTTGTGTTTTGCATCTCTTTTGTAGTTATTCTTATGTTCCATTTAAAATTTTCTAACATTACTATTTTTACTTTCTTGCCTTTTTACTTGTTGATCTTGGGAAGTTTCTTAATATTATTAGTCTTTTCAAAGAAATCAGTTTTGCTATTGTCAATCTTTTCTATTGGTTTAAAAAGTGTTTATTCCTTTAATTTATGCTGATTTACATTTCCTTCTTTCTATTTTCTTTGGATTGACTGTGATGCCCTTCTAATTTCTTGACTTGAAAGCTCAGTGTGTAATTTTCAATTTTTCTGCTTTTCTTATGTAGACATTTAAAACTATAAATAGCCTTCAAGCACTAATTTATCTTCATCCCACAAGTCTTGATGTTTGGAAGATTTTTGTTTTCCTTCTAAATACTTTTAAAATTTCCATTATGATTTCTTCTTTAATCCACATAATATTTAGACGTGTGGTTTCCAAATGTATGGTATTCTTTTGGCTCTGTATTTATTTCCCGTTTCTAACTTCTAATATAATATTATCATAGTAAAAAATGTGGTCTTAATTATTCTGATTCTGTGGTATTTTTAAAGATTTGCATTTTGGACGACTCTATGGTAAGTTTTTGGAAATGTTCCATATGTGCTTGACAAGAATGTGAATTTCTGAATTTGTTAGTTACAAGGTCCAATACATGTTCATTACATAAAGTTTATTAACTGTGTTGTTCTAATAGTCTATCTTTTCAGTGTGAATAGAATACTGTTTACTATTAAGTCTATGTGTCTAATATTATATTGAACCCAAGTTTCTTTAGTTCATATATACCTATATATTTTCCACAGCTTTACCTTCAATTCTTTTAAATCATTATTCTTGATCTTGTCTGCTTTAGAAAAAATAACATATAGAGGGCTATATTGTCCTTCAAATGATCCCTTGCTCTCTTTTTTTTAAAACATCTTTATTGGAGTATAATTGCTTTACAATGGTGTGTTAGTTTCTGCTTTACAACAAAGTGAATCAGTTATACATATACATATGTTCCCATGTCTCTTCCCTCTTGCGTCTCCCTCCCTCCCACCCTCCCTATCCCACCACTCTAGGTGGTCACAAACCACCTAGCTGATCTCCCTGTGCCATGCCTTGCTCTCTTTCATCTAGAGTAATGCATTGAAGGTACTTGTACTTACTTCAACAATCATGTATTAAATGAATCACGCAGTAGACAGTCTACTAATAATACAAATATGAATAAGACGTGACTTCTTTTCCTAAATACCTACAAAACTAGTGTGTAGACCATTGTAAGCAGAAAACTGCAGTATAAAGGGCAGATGCTAAGACAATGGTATGCACTTCATAAATATCTCCTGATCAGGCCAAGCTCTAATCATTTCCCTACAATGTCTGGTGAAGAATACCAGTGCTTTCTTCAAGCAAAGCATCTAGGCTTTGTGCACATTGATTGGCATATGAAAGGCAATTAGCTAAGGGAGGTCCAACTTCAGATCTGCAGCCACTATCTGATATCTCAACAGATTCATTCAGATGAATTTACACATCCTTTAAAAAAGTACCACTGAACATAAGAAATAAAAATGCCCTTAAGCCACAATTTAAAAAGCAGTGTATATGGTTAAACCTGATCTGTCTGGAACAAAATTACACAAAATGTTCAATAGAGTGTGTTGTGTGACTAGACCATTATGCATGCCTTTGGAACCTTGAGAAGTACCAAACTGAAGAGAAGTGCATTAATGGACCAATAACACATGCCAACAGCCATTAGAACATCACTATTTTCAGTAAAAAAATATAAATCTTAACATAAAAATAAATTTATTTATATTTATATAAATTTATATTATATTAAATTATATTTTATATATTCATAGTTATACATATTTCTATTTTATTAAATTATATATTATATATAAATTTATATTATATTGAATTACATATATTTACATTTATATAAATTTGTATAAATATATGAATAAATATATAAAAATATATTTATATGTTTATATATGAATATAAACATTTATATAATAATACAACTGTACGGCTTCCCTTGTGGCACAGTGGTTGAGAGTCTGCCTGCCGATGCAGGGGACACGGGTTCATGCCCTGGTCCGGGAAGATCCCACATGCCGCAGAGCACAGCTAGGCCTGTGAACCATGGCCACTGAGCCTGTGCGTCTGGAGACAGTGCTCCGCAATGGGAGAGGCCACAACAGTGAGAGGCCCGCATACAGCAAAAAAAAATAAATAATAATAATAATAATAATAATACAACTGTATATAAATATATGAATTATATATACTATGTAAATATATATAAATTTAACATATATTTATATATCATATATTAATATGTAATTTATAATGCAAATAATATATATTATATAAACTATTTTTGCATATGATATATTTATGTATAAACATAAAATATATATTTGTATATTTTAAATTATGTACTATACATTTATACAAAAATATTGTTATGTAAGTTATATAAATATAATACATACAATTTAATATATAAATATATATTTATAAATAAATATAATACATAAATATAATTTATTAATTAATATATAACTTATATAGTAACTATATATTAATTAAATATAAATTAATATATAAATTATAATTTTATTTGTATAAATTAATGTATAAATTACAAATTTGTATAAATTATCAATTAATATATAAATTATATATTGACAAATATGTAAAAATATATAAAATATACAAATATAAACACATTATAAACATAATAGATAATTATGTATAATACAAATATAAGTATATATAATTATCTATAATATAAAATATAAAATACATTATATATATTTTATTTTATACATATATAAAAATTTTATACACATTTTTGATATATATTTTATATATTTTTATTTATATGTAAATAAAATATATAAAAATAAATTATATGTATTTTATATATTATATATTTTATATGTAATATATTTATATATACTTATATATAGAAATAAATATATATTATTTATATGTATAATTTTAAATATAACATAATTATGTATACTATAAAATGCACAATAATATTTATATACAAATATTATCATCTAATTTATAATATACATAATTATATTATATAATATACTTACTATTTGATATGAATATAAATTTATATATAAATATATGTTTTTATATAAATATATTTGTATATTATTGTATAATTTATATTACATACATATATAATTTACATATTATATACATAACTATATAATATATTTATATATAAATATGTAAAATATATGTTTACATATTATAAAATACCTAATATTAGTATATATACATTTATATATTATATAATTATATATCATTATGTAATTTATAATACATAATTTAATTACATAAATATCTAATTTAGATAATATATAATGTAGTTATTTATAATATAAAATATATATTTATACATTATAATTTCCATAATATATATTTATATATAAATATTATTATATAATTTATAATACTTATAATTTATATTATATAAATATATAAATTTAGTATATAAATATTACATGTATTTATATATTATATATGATTATAATTTTACATTTATATATTATATAGTTTTAAATATTTATACAGTATATTTACATCATATATTTATATTTACATATTATAATATTTATTATATCTATATATTAGGTAATTTATAGTATATATGATTCATATTGTATATTTATATATTATATTTAACTTATAAAATATATTATTTATATTATATATATTATAAATAATTTATATAAATAAAATATAATATATATTAAAAATAACTTGCATAAAAAATAAAATAATATGTAATGTAAATATATATATAATAAATATAATATATGTAATTTATATTATATAAATGCATATTCAAATATATATTCATTATATTATATTTAAGTATACTTACATTATATAATTTATTTAAATATATAATAATTTATACTTTATATATATTTATATATAGTACTTAAATATATCTCATATATCATTATATATCATATATATTTATAATATTATACACTCATCTTTATATAAATATATAAATTTTAAAGTAATATTTATAAACTTATATAATAATATAAATATAATCTATAAATTTTATATATAAAATTCAATATAATATAATGTAATATATTAATATATGATATATAATAAATATATAATTATATTATGGCATATATATACTTATAAATATAAAAATATAATATATACATATATATTTTATTTATTTATAGAAATATACAAATATATTTAAATAAACTTATGTTAAATTATACACAAATTTACATTATGCTAAATTTTATATATTTATATAAATTTACATTATATTAAATTATATTTACATAAACTTTATATATATAAATATATTCTAAATATTTATATATTTTATATATATATAAAATCCTTTGCAGTTCTGTGATTAGTGATCATCTGGGGGGCAGTAATTCTGTGGTATTGATTCTTTCAAATAAAATAAATTATTATTTGGAAACTTTAGGAGACCCTGAGTCATTCCAGCAGACATTTATCAGTATCCTACTCTGTCCAAGCATAGTTCTATCTGAGATTTGTGGCCAGAGGATGCAGGAAGGGGGTCAAGTGGGAAGGTTCTGAGGGGCCTTCAAACACCAGATCACTGAATCAGATAGGTCTGTTTGAGGATAGGAAGACAAGACACAGAGCCTACAGGATTAACACCGTAAAGGAATCAGTAAATAAGGATGTTGTGGATTGAATTGTGTCCTTTAAAAAATATGTTGATGTCCTAATCCTCATACCTGTGAATGTGAGCTTATCTGAAAATAGGGGCTTTACAGATGTAATCAAGTTAAAATGAGGTCATACTGGATTATGGTGGGCCCTAATACAGTGCCTGGTATCCTCATAAGAAGAGAGAAATGTGGACACAGACCCACAGACATACAAGGGAGAACACAATATGAATACAGAGGCAGAGAAAGGCATGATGTGTCTATGAGCTGAGAGGAAAGCCAAGGATTACCATTAGCCATCAGAAACTAGGAGAGAAACCTGGAACAGATTCTTCCTCAAAACTTCTAAGAAGAAGGCTCCAAGACCTTGATTTCAGACTTGGAGCTTCCAGAACTGTCAGAAAATAAATTTCTTATGTGTTAAGCCACCCAGTTTGCGGTGATTTGTTATAGTAGTCCTAGGAAAGGAATAAAAGAGGGATCCAATTAGATAGAAGGATGGTGAACTTCTTATAGGTGTTCTCTGAAAATTTGGTGTTCTTTAGATGGTGTTTTGGGCCAGTGTCTAATCTTATAAGCATTGGGCTGTGAAACAGTGATTCTCACCCTTTTGGTGAACACAGATAGCTGAGGTGGGGTAGGAGACATCACAGTCCATTTAGGTTGGCCAAAGACCCATGCTCTCCATTCCTGCCTGTTCCTAACTTTCAATGAATAAAAGAATAAAATAATGTCATTTGCAGCAACATGGATGGACCTAGAGATTATCATACTAATTGAAGTAAGTCGGACAGAGGAAGACAAACATCAAGATATTGCTTATGTGTGGAATCTAAAAAAAAAAGATACAAATGAACTTATTTACAAAACGAAGACTCACAGACATTGAAAACAAAGTTATGATTAACAAAGGGGAAAGAGGGGGGGATTGAGGGATAAATTAGGAGTTTGGAATTAAAATATACAAACTACTATATATAAAATAGATAACCAACAAGGACCTGTAAAGCACAGGGAACTTTACTCAATATTTGTAATAACCTATAATGAAAGAGAATGTAAAAAAAGAATATATATTTTTACATATATTTATAATGGAATCACTTTACTGTACACCTGAAACTAACAAAATATTGTAAATCAACCATACTTCAATAAATATTAAAAATAAATAAAGAAGCCAGTGATCAAAAAAGATGAATAAAATTCACATTATTTATAAACTTACATATAATTTTATATTATAAAACAATGACATAAAGTTAAAAATAATCTAGTAGTTACATTACATTTATTATGATAGCATACTTTATTTAAATAGAGCAAATGTATAGGCAGCACATGAAGAGTGAAGGCAGCATCATTCGGCAGATGATGTGTGTGTGTGTCTGCTTTGTCTCTATATGTATGGATGATTCATCTGGAACTCACTGCAGGCATGCCTTAAAGTCTAGTTATTGGAAAATTATAGACCAAAATAATGTTGATGCAAATGTGCAGAGCTACATATTGTAGGGTTAGCCAAACAACCCACATCATACAAAATTAGTAATGATGAAGCTGAACTAACAGTAATTTATAATTCTAAGGCAAGATTAGCATCAATTGAAAATCACTACAAACTGTTGATGTTCTAATAATATTGTATCCTTCCCCCAAATTGTGAGAAATTAAATTGACTTCATGCTTATGCACCTGTGAAAGAAGAGCTGCCATTTGTTCGAATATATCAGTATGTACCCAAATATTAATCAAGTGCCTTCTAGGTGTGCCAAGCATTTTTCTTGATGCTGGGGATAGAGCAATGAACAAAATAAAGTCCTTTCTCTCACAGAACTTACATATTTCCAAACACATACTATATGTAATAAACACTGAATCCACAGTGAACTGTGGCAAATTTAATTTTGTTTTTTTTAAATTTTTTATTGGTTTGTTGGTTTTATTTTTTTAAACATCTTCATTGAAGTATAATTGCTTTACAATGGTGTGTTAGTTTCTGCTTTATAACACAGTGAATCAGCTATACATATACATATATGTCCATATCTCCTCCCCCTTACATCTCCCTTATACTCTCCCTATCCTATCCCTCTAGGTGGTCACAAAGCACCAAGCTGACCTCCCTGGATGATGGACTGCTTCCCACTAGCTATCCATTTTACATTTGGTAGTATATATAAGTCCCTGCCACTCTCTCATTTTATCCCAGCTTACCCTTCCCCCTCCCTGTGTCCTCAAGTCCATTCTCTACATCTGTGTGTTAACTCCTGTCCTGCCCCTATGTTCTTCAGAACCTTTTTTTTTTTTTTTTTAGATTCCATGTATATGTGATAGCATACAGTATTTTTTCTCTTTCTGACTTACTTCATTCTGTACAACAGACTATAGGTCCATTCACCTCACTATAAATAATTGAATTTCATTTCTTTTTATGGCTGAGTAATATTCCATTGTATATATGTGCCACATCTTCTTTATCCATTTATCTGTCGATGGACACTTAGGTTGCTTCCATGTCCTGGCTATTGTAAATAGAGCTGCAATGAACATTTTGATACATGACTCTTTTTGAATTATGGTTTTCTCAGGGTATATTCCCAGTAGGGGGATTGCTGGGTCATATGGTAGTTCTATTTTAGTTTTTTAAGGAAACTGCATGCTGTTCTCTATAGTGGCTGTATCAATTTACATTCCCACCAACAGTGCAAGAGTGTTCCCTTTTCTCCACACCCTCTCCAGCATTTATTATTTGTAGATTTTTTGATGATGGACATTCTGACTGGTGTGATGTGATAACCTCATTGTAGTTTTGATTTGCATTTCTCTGATGAATAGTGATGTTGAGCATTCTTACATATGTTTGTTGGCAATCTGAATATCTTCTTTGGAGAAATGTCTATTTAGGTCTTCTACCCATTTTTGGATTGAGTTCTTTGTTCTTTTGATATTGAGCTGCATGAGCTGCTTGTAAATTTTGGAGATTAATCCTTTGTCAGTTGCTTCATTTGCAAATATTTTCTCCCATTCTGAGGGTTGTCTTTTTGTCTTGTTTATGGTTTCCTTTGCTGTGCAAAAGCTTTTAAATTTCATTAGGTCCCATTTCTTTATTTTAGTTTTTATTTCCATTTCTCTAGGAGGTGGGTCAAAAAGGATCTTGCTGTGAGTTATGTCATAGAGTGTTCTGCCTAGGTTTTCCCCTTAGAATTTGATAGTGTCTGGCCTTACATTTAGGTCTTTAATCCATTTTGAGTTTATTTTGTGTATAGTGTTAGGGAGTGTTCTAATTTCATTCTTTTACATGTAGGTGTCCAGTTTTCCCAGCACCACTTATTGAAGGGGCTGTCTTTTCTCCATTGTATATTCTTGCCCTCTTTATCAAAAATAAGGTGACCATATGTGTGTGGGTTTATCTCTGGGCTTTCTATCCTGTTCCATTGATCTATATTTCTGTTTTAGTGCTAGTACCATACTGTCTTGATTACTGTAGCTTTTTAGTATAGTCTGAAGTCAGGGAGCCTGATTCCTACAGTTCCATTTTTCTTTCTCAAGATTGCTTTAGTTATTCGGGGTCTTTTGTTTTTCCATACAAATTGTGAAATTATTTGTCCTTGTTCTGTGAAAAACGCCACTGGAAGTTTGCTAGAAACAAAGAAAAAAATAAAAGAAAATAAAGTTATTAAAGTAAAAAATAATTATTAAAAATAAAAAAATTAAGGGGCTTCCCTGGTGGTGCAGTGGTTGAGAATCCTCCTGCTGATGCAGGGGACATGGGTTCATGCACTGGTCTGGGAAGATCCCACATGCCATGTAGTGGCTGGGCCCTTGAGCCATGGCCAGTGAGCCTGTGTGTCCAGAGCCTGTGCTCCACAATGGGAGAGGCCACAACAGTGAGAGGCCTGTGTACCAAAAAAAAAAAAAAAAAAAAAAAAGTAGATACAAAAATTTAAAAATTTAGAAGTAATAAAAAAAAAAAAGAAAGGGCAACCAAACTAAAAAACAAATCCACCAATGATAGTAAGCACTAAAACCTATACTAAAAAAAAAAAAGAAAAGAAAAAAGCACAGACAGAAGCCTAGGACAAATGATAAAAGCAAGTCTATACAGACAAAATCACACAAAGAAGCATACACATACACACTTACAAAAAGAGAAAAAGGAAAAAATATATATATCGTTGCTCCCAAAGTCCACAAACTCAATTTTGGGATGATTTGTTGTCTATTCAGGTATTCCACAGATGCTTGGTACATAGAGTTTATTGTGGAGATTTAATCCGCTGCTCCTGAGGCTGCTGGGAGAGATTTCCCTTTCTCTTCTTTGTTCGCACAGCTCCTGGGGTTCAGCATTGGATTTGGCCCCGCCTCTGTGTGTAGGTCACCTGAGGGCATCTGTTCTTCGCTCAGACAGGACGGAGTTAAAGGAGCAGCTGATTGGGGGGCTCTGACTCACTCAGGCTGTGAGAAGAGAGGGGTACAGAATGCGGGGTGAGCCTGTGGTGGCAGAGACCAGCCTGACGTTTCAACAGCCTGAGGTGTGCTGTGCATTCTCCTGGGGAAGTTGTCCCTGGATTCCAGGACCCTGGCAGTGGCGGGCTGCACAGGCTCCAGGGAGGGGAGGTACGGGTAGTGACCTGTGTTTGCACACAGGATTCTTGGTGACTGCAGCAGCAGCCTTAGCGTTTCATGCCCATCTCTGGTTTCCACACTGATAGCCGCAGCTCACACCCATCTCTGGAGCTCGTTTAGGTGGTGCTCTGAATCTGCTCTCCTTGCGCACCCCGAAACAATGGTCTCTTGATTCTTAGGCAGGTCCAGACATTTTCCCACACTCTATCCCAGCTAGCTGTGGTGCACTAAACCCCTTCAGGCTGTTTTCATGCAGGCAACCCCAGTCCTCTCCCTGGCATCTGACCTCCGAAGCCTGAGCCTCAGATCTCAGCTTCCACCTGCCCTGGCAGGTGAGCAGACAAGCCTCTCGGGCTGGTGAGTGCTGGTTGGCACCAATCCTCTGTGCACGAATCTCTCTGCTTTGCCCTCCGCACCCCTGTTGCTGAGCTCTCCTCCATGGCTCTAAAGCTTCCCCACCAACACCCCTCCAGCTCTGCCAGTGAAAGGGCTCCCTAGTGTGTGGAAACTTTTCCTCCTTCACAGCTCCCTCCCAGTGGTGCAGGTCCCATTCCTATTATTTTGTCTCTGTTTTTTTCTTTTTTTTTTTTTGCCCTACACAGGTATGTGGGGAGTTTCTTGCCTTTTGGGAAGTCTGACGTCTTCTGCCAGCATTCAGTAGGTGTTCTGTAGGAGCTGTTCCACATGTAGATGTATTTATGATGTATTTGAGGGGAGGAAGGTGATCTCCACATCTTGCTCTTCTGCCATCTTGAAGGTCTCCTCTTAATTTTGTTTTTAATATTAAATCATGATAGGTTGCTATCAAGTAGTCTTAGCCATATATAAAAGAGAAGTCTAAAGAATTATGTATCATTCAACACTCTGAAAATGTCTGACATTTTTGGATCAGTCTACAGTCCATTAGGAGGGTAATTTGCTGCTCTCCCATAGGCCACACATCACACTTAAGCCACACTTCTCTAAAACATATCGTCTAGATCATCTCAGATAACTGCTGGCATAACTTGACCTTTGACTTCCTGAAACGACTCAGTGTTTTCTCTCTCTGCATTGGAATATGAGCAGGACATCAGCCTCATTCTGATCTATTCAGTTTTGGAGGGTAAGAGATGGTAGAAAGGTAGTCTGTTCTTCTTTAGTGTGCCTGGGGAAAAAACTAGAAGTCCATTCTGACTCTTCTTCTATTGGGACATAGTGGACATACTGGCCTCTGCCAGCTTTCTCCAGCTAGTTCCTGCCCAAGCAGAGATGGAAGTTTGCATCGTACTGCAGTCTAAGCTATACAGGTTTAAGGAGTTTCTAATGTACCTGTTTGCCTACTTTTTACTGATTTGGAGCCTTCTCTGTTAGGTCTGTCTTAAGTTCCTATTTCAGATTTATCCATTTCACCTATTCAACCTTCTCAGATGTCAAAGTTCAATTTTTTAACAAGTAAAAAAAATGACTTATACAAATAAAAGGTTAGCACATATCAAAAATTCTTTTGACTTGTTAATGAGGGAACCAGCAGGGTGGTAAAGCTGGTTCAGAGGCAAATTTGAGGACAAGACATTACCTAGTTACTCAGGTAATTCATGTTAAAGTAAGTTTGCTAAGTTAAAGGTAAACCTGGTCAATGTCCATCAGGACAATAAAATGATAACCTTTAGGGTTAATCTACTCTGTGGACAGAATCATTTACACATCTCTTGAAGAGACTCTCCAAGTTGACTTATGTCTTCACAGAGTCTGGGCCCTAACCAGCAGTAAGCAGGAGGTAAAGCAAAGATTTAACCATTAAGAGGGCCTGTTAACCAATGCTCCAGTATAATATTTCAAGGACTTGCACTTGCCTTATCTCCAAAGTTTAAATAATCTTTGCTAACACAGTGTTTTACTTTTTTAAAGACCACAGTGATCAACAATTTTTTTAAATATGTCCATATTATTATGTCTAATGCTTGATTATTGGTTATATTTTGAGTACTCATTTAACACCCATCTTTAAAAGCTTTGGCTAAAATTTAAAGCCTTACCAGACTTATAAAATACAGTGGTACAGCCTATCTCTTTCTCTGGGTCTCTTTCTGTGTGTGTGTGTGTGTGTGTGTGTGTGTGTGTGTGTGTGTGCATGTGTGTGCGTGTTTACCTCTCCAATAGAAGAGGAGATGAGATGGATTTTTCTAGTCCTAGCATTATTGGTTCCAAGTCCCTTATCTTCCATCTAAAATTGCATCCTCCAGGCAGAATAATCTGCTGGATAAGAATGTGAGCTTTGGCTTCAGACAGCTCTGAGTAATAGTCTTGGCTCTTTTATTAACACTGTCTTCTAGCAAGTTAGTTAACCTTTCTGAATCTCAGTTTCTGCAACTCTAAACTAGAGAAATAACACCTACATTGTAGGGCTAATGTGAAGATAGCATCTGAAGACCTTAGAACAATTCTGGCACTTAGGGAAAAATATAATAAATATTAGCTGTTCTTCCCTTTCCTTAACTTTATAAACCCATTCACCACACAGAAAAATACTACACCAGGCTTTTTAGGATAAAAATGTATATTTTATATGGATGTTCAGGGTAATTAAGACAACCACCTTGTTACTCAGTCTAATTTTTGCAATTTTAAAATGAGATTTTGGTTTGTTTTACTGTATTTTATTTATTTTACTCTAAATTGTCTTTGATTCTGTAGCTTCTCCATGGATCTAGATCCACAAAATAAGTGTGCTTTGCTGACATCAAGCTTCTCTCCAAATGCACTAGAAGTTCACAGTTATATGTGTTTATAACACTCATGCATGACGTCACTAGATCCTTATCCTCATTGCTTCTGAGTTAGTAATAGGGTGAAGGCATGATACTCTAGGATTTACATGTGAACAAAGGAGTATGCTCTTTGTGTTTTATTCTTAATGTCAAAATATCAAGTTCTCATCTCTATGCATCTTGAGAGCCCTCCTCAAATTAGACTCATGGGCCTTCTTTTAAATCTAAGATATATTCAATCATTTTAGGTAAAGAGATGTATAAATTGAAGTAGCATTTAGAAGAGAATCTCACTTAACTATAACTTGCTCATGATAGAATTTATTTATTTGGAAAGGCTTGTGCCAGAGCCAAGCTTTAACATCCTAACTTTTAATTTGTATTTTTGGCCTGCCCCATGGATGAAGAAACACTAGAAGCTAACATTCTAGCAAGGTACAAAGTCAGCAAACTCAGTTACAGATACATAAAGAAATTCACTCTACTCTGAATTGTTTCATCAACAGTTGAGGAACTGTAGGAAAGGTAGGGAATAGTTCCTTTTAGCCTGAGATTTAACCAAAACACCTGTCACCTGGTTGGTTGTTCAAAACTGCCTTCTGAGAAACTACTAGAAAAGGGAAAAGGAAAAGAAAGATTAAGAAATTCCATTACCTAGTTTATAGATGCTGTGGGTGCTGTATTTGATTCTTCTGTGAATTTTTTGTTATTGTTAAATGAGATGAAAGGCTGTAAAGAGCACCAGAAAGATGTGAAGAGTTACAATTATTTCCACAGATTAAAATTAAAACTGGAGAGTTTAGATGTGTAACTGTGCATTTTCACTGATGCTGTTGGCAGATTCTCTCTGAAGCAGCAGTAGCTGTGACATCCATGTCAACACACATTGCCCGTAAACAAGGAAGACCTGCCTCAGAGTGGGGTTGAGGGAATTGATGCCTCACTTGAGTGCTTTGAGAGACCAAGATCAAAAGCACTTTTAAGCATATCATATAGTTATCATCATTAAGAAGCATGAGGCAAAGAGTCCTAAACTCCCAAATTTTCAAAGCAACAAAAGCAGCCCAGATCTAATGGGACTTTGAAGTCAGATAAATCTCCAGGTATTTTTATTATAGAAACTCACAACTAATTAAGGAAAATTCTATCTGGGCCAGTGTTTAATTATGTTTGCTTGTCTGCTTGTGTCATGTATGTATTCTGAAAGTAGAAGGGTATCAATTTGATTGTACCAAAGACTGTGCTGGGACCAGCCAACAGCATTCATTTTGAACAAAGCATGGCATAGCAGGGTTTTGATCTCTTTTGTCTAAATAAAGTTCTTAATAAGCATTGGTGATTTTTGTAATTGTCTACATAGCCCAAAGGTTAGCCAGAACTTTCTGAGCAAAAATCACATCTACTTTATATTACAGGTAATGTTATTAGGCCATTTACATAGGAAGATGCTGGAAAACTCTGTCTGATAATAAAAGAAAAACAAATGGTACTAAATATATCACTAGAAGTGGTGATTTATATAAAAGCTAGACCAGACTGATAAATGGTAGCTCAAGAGCCAGATCTTGCCTAAAGTTTTTTCTTTGGCATACAACATGGTCCACATTGTGGTTTTCCTAAAAATTTTAAATTGTAGACAGCATTTACATATTAGGAAATATCTCATAATATGTTAATTTCCTGAAATTCTTAAAAACTTGGAAGGTCTGGAAATACTGGGCTCACCTGGCAACGATGGGCTGGTTTTGTCTTAGGAGAAATGTTGGCCAATTCCCCACAGACCCAACCATAATTGATGGGTAAACAAAATGTGGTACATCCATACAATGGAATAGTATTCAGCCAGAGAAGAAAATAAGTATTGATACATACTACAGTTTGGATGAACCTTGAAAACATTATGCTGTGGGGAAGACAGTAGACATGAAAGACCCTATATTGTATGATTCCATTCATATGAAGTAGCTAGAATACAGAAATCCACAGAGGCACAGAAAGCAGATTTGTGGGTATTAGGGGCTGAGGGAAGGGGGAAGTGAGGAGTGGCTGCTGAATGGTTATGGGGGTTCTGTGTGGGATGATAAAATAGTTCTGGAACTAGGTAGTGGTGATTTTTGCATAATATTGTGAATGTATGTAATGCCACTGAATTGGACATTTAAAAATGGTTAAACGGCAAAATTTTGTTATGTGTATTTTACTATAGTTTAAAAAAATCACAAGTTACCTGTCCTCACAGTGTTCAGGGCACTGGAAAGACGTGGTTGATATGGCAAAGCACACAAGCCCTGCTGGCCCCATCCCCCCTTGGCTGGTGTGAGTGGGACAGAAAATGGTCTTAGTTGCTCCAGCACCTCTCTGTGCCCCCACTTCTGGGGTGAAAAAAGTTTCGACAAAAAGTTTACTGTGCGTGGTAAAGTCCTAAGCCTCACCTCCAGCAGCATGCCCACTGGTACTCATAGGCTGGTGACCTATGTGGTCAAAATCCACCTTATCACACAGGGCTTCTCTGAGGCCATCACAGATCACTGCTTGTGACAGGTCCAAGCTACCTTGGACCTGTCACTCTAGGCCATAGGCCAGCTGCTGAAAGCTACCCCAAATTCGATGGCACATCTCATGGCTGGTCCCACCAGAAGGGAGCCAGGTTCACATAATCTCAGCAAGTAAGATCCCCTAGCTGTAGGAATTAGAATCATTTACATCTCTGTTTCCTCCATCAGAAGAGGAAGCCCCAAGTGATGAAAATACAGTAAAATAGCTTTTATCTACGACATGCCTGGCACTATTCTAGGCACTTTACTCATTTAATGGTCAAAATGACTCTGCGAGGTGCTTTTATAGATAAGAAAGTTCCAGCGCCCTTCTTTAACTTGCCCAGTGCCCTTTAGCTACCTGTATACAACCTGAGACACAACGCAGAGAGCCTGTTTCCAGTGCCAGTGCCCTAAAAGAGTGTATTTACTACATTCTTCAACTTCTATAAATTACAAGCCTTTGGCTACCCCTGCAGAAGAAAGCCTAGACGCCTTATTAAGTGTCCTCTGAATTTCTCCTGAGGAGGTAAAAGGGCATACGCTGGGGCCTTAGGCAGATGGTGGTGAGGGTGGCCCTGGGAAGTTTGAGCCTAGAGGGTGGACACCTACCTGAAGAGCACTGACTCCCAGGACGGTGTGCTCTGGGTTGGGAATTAGAAAGGAGCACTCCTGCTGCGTGGGCTCTGACCATGGGGAGGCCCTGGACCAAGAAGGCTTTGCCTGTCCTCCAACCCCAGCGTGTCTTGGCTTTGCGAGGTCCAGTCTGTGCACCCTGGTTAGGAAAAAAACATGTCTTCCTTGATATTCTACACCATGAGTGCCCATGACCCTGGATACAAAACCTCCCCATATCACCAGCAGGATGAATTACACTGTGGCCATCAGAGCCAAATTCTTACCGCGAACGCTATTTCTGTTTCAGCAAAACATCATCGGTCACCTAAGTTAACGCTGGGTTCGATTGCTCACATTTTTTTAGTTTGGTTTATCTTTCATTTGAAAATTCAGTTTGATTTTACAGTTTCATTAGAGCCTAAGTATAAGAAATATATAGAACTACAAGCATTTTTTTGTATTCATGCAATATGATATTAAAAAAAATAATTTAAGTCAACAATGAGGGTTCTTGTGAAATATTTTCCTTTAAATGAAAGTTTGAGGAATGTTTGATTTTGCTAATTCCTCCCTTGCCCAGTAGTAATCCTCCAGATCACTTACAAAGTGGTCTTTGAAGTGGAAAAATAATTATGTGAAACTAGTCATAAGTGTACTTCACTGGTTCCCATCTCATGAATGTCCCCAGTATAATCACCTCTCAAGTTCTGTTGATTTAGCACCAAAAACCTTGAGGCTCTGTTCTGTTCTTCCTTGTCTGCTGCCTTCATGCATTGTGGGTTGCTGATCAGCTCTTCAATATCCCCATTCACTACACACCCAGTGAAAATCATCCATGCTGTATCAAGCACTGTGGCAGGCACTGGGAACACCGGAGAACCCCAATCCCCTCCCTGGAGGGCAGTATGGTCTGTCAGGGGAGAAAGACCCAGGACCAAAGACACAGCACAGTAAGGGTACTGTAGAAGGAAAGAGGACATTACTCTGCAGAGGAGAAAGAGAGTGTGCTTCCAGAACATCAGGGAGGATCACAGAGGAGGTGGTTTCTGAGCTACATCCTGGCTATTCACCATGTGATATCCACCCAAAACAGAACACCTAACCTTTGCACAAGTCCTTTTTTTCTTATGCAGTGTTTTCAAATAAAGTATGGTAAATAGCATAGAGGATATTTTCTTTCATTTCGCTTTTATTTTTTATTTGCCTGCAGGCATTCAATCAGACAAGCTTAGATCTGAATCCCTCTTTCATTTATTAGACCTATTATCTTGTATAAATGGCCCCTACTCTTCCAAGCCTCAATGTCCTCATCTATATAATAGGTGTCATATGATGCCCTCTTCAACTGCTTGTCTTCATCTAATCAGATAATGTAAATAATATGTTAAGCACAGAGCAGGACACATATCAGGGCACCATGGGTGGTGACTGCTGATATGTTTTATCAGCAGAACTCTTCAGATGATAAGCTGAGAGGAAAATCACATGCCTAACTATAACCTGATCACACTAAGATCTTGTGCAAAAAATCTACTTGTCAGGTTCTGGATACTTTGGAATGAATGTGCTTCATTTCTAATACAGTTGCCAAGAGATTCAGTTGATTTTAAAAGCTGCCTTCCAGAGCCTATACAAAGTGTGCCCTTGTGGTATACATCTGTACTTTTTTTTTTTTTTTTTTTTTTTTGGTGGTACATGGGCCTCTCACTGCCGTGACCCGTGTCCCCTGCATTGGCAGGCGGATTCTCAACCACTGTGCCACCAGGGAAGCCCTACATCTGTACTTTTATTTTTAGCTACATCAACCAACCAATCATAATAAATTTAAGTCATAATATGATACCACAAAAGAGTCACCCATAGGAACAGTACATGACCACTAAACAGTTCTAACACTTGAATAACTGAGAGAAAAATTTAAAAACAATTAACGAATTTTTTAAATCCCCAAACACACCCATACAATGTTATTTTGTGGCCAGGCTCAGCATAATATGTTCTTAGTATGGGTTTTAGTAAAAATAAGTAAATAAACAAAATGGAGAAAGTTCAGAAAGAGAGAGAACATCATTCATTTCAGGTTTTCAAGGGATGTTGGACCTGCATGTTTTTGTAAAGAAACATCTGTCAGGGTTTGTGAACCCACCAGAGTGCCAGGATTCACTTGTTTAATGTGAGGAGAGGTTGTAGAGCCAAAAGCCCCAGGCAGAACGAATAGGCTGGTTGCCCCCTGGGGAAGCAGGAATTTATCAGGATGCCTGATGCCATTTTGGTGCCAACCAGCAGAACTTCTTGATACTAGTGAGGCTCCACCATTTCAGAGCAGTTACATGAATTGACATTAATCAAAACATCTATTGGAATGTTAACCCATTCTTTCAGGACATTAGTCAGAGGCCACTGTGTTTGGGGGCCCCTCTGTCAAATAGCAAATGCATTGCTTTCAGAGTCCTGAGCCCCAGAGGAGGCTTAGTAATGCCCACTGACCTTTGTGCATTTCAGCCACCTCACTTACCTTTCAATGGTGCATGAAGCATCTGGTATTTCTATTTTCTGTACTGGCAATGGAAAAATGGAACCCCAAACGCTGTTTTTTTACGCTATGATTGCCTTGGAAATTTTCATGGTGGAGATACCTAGATGTTGACAGCTCTTGCAACCATTCCAACCAAGCTTCCTGATCCATTCAGGCAAAGGGGAACAGCTCTTTTGCGGTATGCGGGCCTCTCACTGTTGTGGCCTCTCCCGTTGCGGAGCACAGGCTCCGGACGCGCAGGCCTAGCGGCCATGGCTCACGGGCTTAGTTGCTCCGCGGCATGTGGGATCTTCCCGGACCAGGGCACGAACCCGTGTCCCCTGCATCGGCAGGCGGACTCTCAACCACTGCGCCACCAGGGAAGCCCAGGGGAACAGCTCTTAACCACAGACAAAGCCTCTCACTGCCGGCTGCCCTGCCAGTCTCCATGCTAGTTTCAATGGTGATTGACAACCAAAAGGCACAATGGGACAATTTCACAGTTCATTATCTAAGAACTAGTGGAACCTCAAGAATTTCTTTGAGGGCAAGTATACAAGTGTTGTGCATGTATCTAAATTTGACAAAGTTACTGACACTGAGAGTTGTTGAGCTTTGGTCAGAATTACCTAAAAGGAGGTTAAGAACTAGCCTTTGCTATATAACATTATTTGTGGTAGTAACTGAAATAGCTTTACTCTTTGTTTAGGAATTTTGTGAGGCCTGTTTGAAGGCAGGAGAATGAACTTGCAGGGTGCTTGCCAGCTCCATGATTTTATGAGTCCACAAGCAAGCAGAGAATATACACAAATAAGCTCCCTAGAAGATTTTGGATCTTTCCAATTTGGCCAGAACAATGTCAGGAGAGACTTTTCATTTTCATTTTCTTCACACAGTCTGAACTAAAGCAAGCACAGGCCGTGGTGTCTGTGCAAATGAAAGCTGACTACAGGCTAAGAAGTCACCACGTTCCAGCTGAACCTCAAAGAGAGGTGCTATTTGTGCAAATTCTGGGAAGTGTGAGGGTTCTGATTTCACTAGAGCTCGGTTTGCTCATTTGCTCACATTCAACCATGACCAGGGAAGGGAGAACCTTCAGCCAAGTCTGAAATCCGCTCAGCCCCTGTGGGATTTGAGTTTAGCTCTTTTAAAACAACATTTTGATGAGTTGTGTGTAAATGAATCAGAAACATATGGATTCAATTTCCCTTGAAGTGTACGTGGGTTTAAAAATTAAGGGGGAAAATGTGTGGTGCTTGGGTATGTATCAAAGACAAACTGTTTAAAAAATAATGCAAGATGCTTTGCAGAACAGAAAACACTCCTTCCTTCTTGAAGCCAGAGCAATCACAGCACATGAAGAGGCCAGTCCTGTGACTCTGAAGTTACAAACTATGCATGGGGCCTGGCCTTCTAAGGTCTGCTGTTGCTCTGCTGGCAGCCTCCTGCGATGTCCCAGGACCTTGTGAACAACACCCAGCAAATGAAAAGCAGACACCATGCAACAGGGAGGCCAAATCATATCTGAGCTGAAAATTAAATCACTAGGCAAGCCAAAAAGATTTTCAAAAAAGGTATTTGCACTCTCTTCTTAAGTTAATTTAATTCTAAATGGAGGACAGTCTGCAGACTGAGATATAAACTGAAGCTGAGATATATAAACTGTGAATTCTGTTTTCTGAACCCTGAAGATTCTCAGGGCCCAAGGCCATGAATATCAGTGAAACAGACTGTTTTGGAACTGAAACTTGGCCAGGGAAGAACCCAGCTACTGAACCCCTTTTGGTTTTTGGACTGTGTTTCTTTTTTTCCACAACCTTGCTCCTATACTACCCCAGTGGCAAGGATCAGTTCCATTATAAAACAGTGAGTCCAGACTTATGGCCAGACACCAGCCATATTCTGAAACTATTTAGGGAACAGATGATAAAAGCTGTTGCTGTTAAGTGAGGACATTAAAACAACCTGCTATCTACTATTACAATAATTGTGTAAAGAATAGGACAATTCAACATCAAAAATATATATAGATCAAAATGAAAAAGAAATGAAAAACAAAAGGAAGTCTTTCCTAAGGTAAGTTAACCAACACATGCTGACATTTAAAAATAAAAATAAGCTATTGATAATTTCTAACACAGTTAAGCAAAAACTTCATATTTTAGCTTAAAATTTTAATTGTTTTTCATTCTTAATTGGAGAGGTCTAGCTTGTTCAGATAAGTGATGGAAGAAAATCAGATTACAAAGAGACAATATGCCATCACTATTTCATCAACTGGGAACATTTGAGAGAACTGAGAAATAGCAGCTCCACAATGCTCTTGGCCTTGGATGCTCCTCCTGTCTTCTGGGTAAAGTCTATGGAGGAGAAAGGAGAGACCAGATGTTCGGACCTGGAAGGGGCCAAAAGAAAGGTTGCAGACTGATTCAGCATGATTCTTTCCACCCATGACTCTACTGGTCCTAATGTCCTTGTGGTGCAAGTGTCATGGTGACTTCAGAGCAAGACCTAGCCTTGTAAAAGCTTTATCACTTACAGGCCCTGGCTTGCCAACTCCATTGGATTCAGCCCAGTTCTATGAGATTAGATTCATCTCACTGTTGTCTCACCAAATGCTCATCTACCCTAGGTCTCCTCCCTCCACTGACATGGACTTCCTCTCCTCTCAAACAAGTCTGACTTATCCATAATCACACTGAGCATTTTCCTTGCTCTTACATTTAGAAAGAATATCTGTTTATTTAAACTAAGGTTCCCTGAAAGGCAGATTGTGGTTAATCAAACAACTGTACTTACACAGTAATTATCTGAATTGGTTCCTAAGGTCATTCTTTGCTTTCTACCACTAACTTTCCAAGTGGAAAAGGGGTATAAGCCACTAGTTCTCTTCCCATCACTTCAAGTTACCCCCTCTCTTTCTCAGCAAATTGCAGCATAAGCAGATACCTCCCCTACCACTCTACAGGCAAGTATTAGACTGAGAAAAACTCATTTTAGTTCTTCTTGTTTAAAAGTAGGAAATTCCTAACACCAGCATCAACTATGTAATGGTTTTCAAAATCCACTCATTCATCAAACATTTACTGAGTGCCTACTGTGAACCAGGCCCTGTCCTTAGAAATATAAAAACACATGAGAAATTGTTGCAACCATCACCTTTTACTTTCCAATAGAAAGACACAGATGTATAAGCAAATTATTGCAAATGAGAGGTCTGGTTACTAAGATAGAAGGATATATAGTACACACTAGGTGTGATAAAAGGGGATGGTCAATTCTACTTTGGGGGAGGGGGGTTGGCTTATTAGAAAAGGCAATTGTTTTAATCACCTCCTATTCACCCTATTGATGTGGGCAAGATTCCATCCTAAGGTTATGGGGATGGTCAAATATATAGCACCTAACACTGAACAGGAGAGATTGACAACAGTTTATTAGTCACAAATACTTACATCCTGGGGGAGGAGGAGGAGATCACAGGCCATGCAGGGTCACATTAGGTTTGCACTCTGGAATGGAGTGAACAACCAGGGACTATGGGAGGCAAGCTTTGTAGTACCAAGAGGATGACATGTCTCTGGTTCCCACAGGAGGATGTGATTGGCTTGTTTCAATAGTTCTGTGACTGGCAGGGGACTGAAACCCACTACTCAGAGTTAAAAAAGTACAACACTTGTCCCCTTGATAAGGAAGGTTGTTTGTCTGGGGGAGTTTATCTATAGCAGCAGAACATAGAGGGGAACTTGGGGTGAGGCCAGAGGAGGCCTTCCCAATTTCACCAGACATCAAGACAGCACATAATATTGAGCCTTAAATTTAGGCCTTATAACCACAGTTATACTAGAGACAAGTCTTGAAAAATACATGGGTGTGCTTTCGCCAGGTGGCTGGATAAGGGTAGACTGGCATTCCAAACAGAAGAGTGAGAGAGAGCAAAGGTCCAAGGGCAAAAACCAAGTTTATGCTTTATGGAAAATATGTTATACTTTGAAAAAAATGAAAAATGTCTACAGTTGTAGAAAAGAAACCACAATCTGTCTTTGAAGGTTAAAATATTTAAACATTAGAGGTAATGAAAGAAGAGAAGAAATGTTAATTGAGAACAACATGACCCAATAGAAATATAACATGGACCAGAAATTTGAGCCACCTATGTAATTTTAAGTTTTCTAGTAGCCACATGTTTAAAAAGGAAAAAGAAATAGGTGACATTAATTGTAATGATATAATTTATTTAACCCAATATATACAAAATATTATCATTTCCACATGTAATAATATAAAAATATTAATAAGATGTTTACATTCTTTTTTCATACTAAGTCCTTGAAATTCAATATGTATTTTTATAGCTACCGTATAACTCAATTTGGACTATACGCACATTTCAAGTGCTCAATACCACCCTTAGCTGATGGTTACCATATTGGACACCACAGATTTAGAGCCTCTTGAATTAGCTTAAGTTTGGAACAAAATGCTATGTAGTTTTCTCATCTGTAAATCATCTGTTAAAATAGAAAGTTCATACAATTGAGTGTAAGTTTTTAGATGAGGGATGGAAATGCCTGGTGTGTGTATTGTTACTGTCACAAACCCCTTACTGTAACAATTACAGATAATACTTCTATCCCAACACACTTTCCTGCTAAGTCTGCAGGCTGCCACTCTCAAAGATTGCAATTGGCAGGTAAGATGAACCCATATGCTGTCCCTTTCCCAGACATGCAAATATTAAGTCTCCTTTCGTAACTAAGCTTGAAACACTAGATTTTAGAACACTGGAAATATAATTCAAAAGAAGTTAGGGCAGTAAGTTTAAAAATACTCTTCAATTAATATCATTTATTAGATCCTCTAGATGACATTTGTAAGTTAGCTGCTTGATCACATGACTGTACAGTTATTTTATATTTGAGGTTAAGTACCCTCTAAAAGATCTTATTTGTTTTTGAACTTCTGCAGAGAATACTGATGGTTTTCAACATATTTACACTGAGTTCTTCAGAAAATAAAGGCAACTATAATACATAAGCTGTGTAGCAGATCCCTAAAGACACAATCCAATGATTCACACACACATACAGTTGCTCAACTTACCAAATATATTTTTAGTATGTCTATGTGACTCAGAGAATAACATATACCTGATTCAACATAGTTTTGTCAAGTCTGAATTTTTTGGTTAAGAGATCTGCTTTATTTTGATGATCTATTTTTAATTGTCTCTATGGGGTTTTTTTCTCTTAGTAGAAGTATTTTCTCTTCTGACTGCACCTAGATTCTTTTGACATCTTAAAAATGCCTTTGCCTAAGAATTCATATTTCATGCCATGTATTTACTATATGACATGGGAAATAATTTATTTTTTGACATAGAGTAATAGGAAGAAACCTAGGAAAGGAGGGGCAAAGATTCAGAGACTTTGTTTTCACATTTGTTCTTAGTGTTTCAAAATGAAAAAAAAAATTAGTTCTTACATATGTGGATTGTGATCTAACTGGGAAAATACTGTGCCCACAATGTATAGGATTCAAAGCATGGAAAGGTAATGGAAGGAGGCCCCAGTGTAGTCTAGCAGAGTCAGGATGTGCACTGATAAATAAAGGCACAGTTTACAGGATTATTAAAATATTTATGAGACAATATTAGAAAGCTCTGCTAGAGGTTAACTAATAAAATACTCCGTAGAACACCTATGGACCAAACCAACACCATTTTGCATTAGGACGAAGTGGAACTTTCTTTCTGATCATATAAAAGGTCCCTTGCTTGACGAATTTTTTCCCAATGAAATGTATGCATTTCAGACTGAAAATTCCCCCAGCCCATCATTCTAAATTTTGTCTTTGACATACATGAGGCAAATAGAAAAAAAATTAAAAAGTAATGAGGAGGGGGCCGAACTGCTTTCAGAAGTTCCCACATATGTACTAATTAGTGATTCTATCTGAAAATATTCCCAGAAAGCTGGATGAGTAAAGCAGACTGGGATAAATAATGCAAAGACCCTGTGGCATTGTCACAAACACCATAATCAGGGCTGTTTGTGAGTTCAGAGAGTCTCCAAGTGCTATGCCTGAGAATAAAACATCAATGAAGTAAAACTGTGCTAATAACCTCGGGTTATCACATGTGTGAGTGCGCGCGCACACACACACACACACACACACACACACACACACACACACACACACACACACACACCACTTTTTTCTTTCAACCTTTTGGTTCAGCTTAAGCAACACTTTCAGGGTTTATATCTCACTCACCCCCCACTTTCAGGTCTGTTTTCACATAAAGTGAAGTAGAATTTCTTACATCTAGTTTGTAGTGCTGTTGAAATGTGCAGTCTTCTTTCAAACACTGGTCCAGTTACATAAGCACATGGAGATGATTAGCTGTGAAATAAGGCATTAGTCCACAGCCTCAAACACCAGATGAAATACTCTCCAATTACAGGTACAGCAACCTCTGGAGTCTCTTTTGTGAAATGACAAGCCTGCTGGTTTAGTCTTCGGATACAACGCCCAACTGTGTTTTTTAAGTACAATTGAGTTTCATCAACCAGACCAAAAATACTGCGGTTGAAATGCATTCTGTAAAGTCAGTGGAAAAATAACACTAGTAGTTCCATAAATGAGGGGTAAATAGCACTATTATGGTAATTTCTGGTTTTAATGCTTTCAGCTAACACAGGAAGACTATGATTTGGAAGTTGCAGTGGAGGTATTAGAAGAAACACCTTGATCCTTCACTAGAAGAGCTACAGAAATGACAGCATAAATTGTGCAATTTCACTCTGGGCTCTCCTGACCACCAAAAATAGGGGAAAAAAATCATTTAATGGCTTTATGAGTGTGTATGTGCTGTGTGCTTGTATATTTTATTAGCAACATTTCTAAGCCTCCCTCATTCAAGATGTTAAGATTGCATATGAATAAGTCAAAGCCTCTCCTCCTCCCAGCCCTGCCTCCACCTGCTGAGGGACACTCTACAAACTGATGGTCTGGGACAGAGAGGAAGCTTGGGCACCCCCCAGACAACCCACTGGTGTCCAGATTCCTGGCATAGCAGCAGCCTGGTACTTTGCAAAACCAGAGTGGGCTCCCACTCTATGTCAGTGACCCATTTATGGGACTGATTTTACTGCTTCCTCAAACTTACTGGGCATGAAAACAAAGTCTGCTCTATAGAAGTAAACACAAGGTCTGGAAACAGTTTGAAGCCTGCCTGCTAATGAAGGTCTTTGGTCTCTTCTTTCTGTGAAATCAAGGCTTCCTCCAAAAGGAATAAACTGCCCTCCATGACAGGGAGTCAGGTAACCAGGTATTTACATTTAGACAAGATAGAGTCTCATCTGGCAGGCTGGAAGAATGCCCAGCTGTCAACAATCAAATACAGGCTTTCAGATATCTTTCTCAAGAGCCAAGGATGCCATCTGAAGAACAAAGTAGTGAGCAATTTCCCACTAACATCACCGGAATTTTAAAAACTAATTCTGTTTGAAAGACATAACCTGCCCATATCCATCGAAAAGTCTATGGTCCAAGACTTTAAAAAATGTTTTTATAAATTTTAACATACTAGACTTTTCATTCCTGCAGAGTAAATGTTTTTTCTTTAAATGGAATATAAGATCTGGTGTACTGATTTTTCACTATACAACAAATTTTTAACATTTGAGGTAAAAAAAGAGGTTTTTCCCATTCTTACATATATCCCAATATGTGTTCTTTTTACGAGTTTGATGAAAATGTCAGAGTTAATTGCTATCCTGTGTCTAAATCTTGTTACAATAGAAGGTTATTCATATCATACATAAGGCTTCCCTCATTTCTATTCATTTTAATACACTAGGATACTCAGTAGTTTTGTGCCCTAAAATTTGGGTTTTGGGTGCTCCTGGAAATGTCTGGAGAATTATGGGGACAGGGTGATGGAATCCAGAGCTTCCTTGAATGACACTGGGGGTTGGAAAATGGGAGATAGCAATTCTGAGTTCAGTAAGACAACCCTCATTCCGACTACCCTCTACCTCAGCCTCCTTAGCCTCCTGCCCGGGTCCTGGTAAAAGGAATATGCAATAAAACAAAGTAAAATTAATAAATAAGTAGATAATAAATGCATACACAGATGCATACATACATGCAATGTTCTATCATTCAGCAAGTATTTATTGAGTTCCTGGCACTGAGAATACTGCAGTTACGTTAATGAAGGACAGAAATCCCTGCCCACCTGGATCTTATAACCCAGTGAGCATGGGGAGTTGTGAGGAGAAACTTTATCTAAATAAAATAGGTAATATATTTACAAAGTACTTAGTTCTAAAGGAAACAGATGAATCAGGGAAGGGAATATGAAACTAAGGAGGTGGGTTGACCTCCTTAGTTGACCTCCTCCTTTTAGATAGGTTGGCCAGTTCTGTCATCTAGCTGAGATGATGCTTGAGTAAAACACTGAAGGAATAGCTGAGGGAAAATCATTCCAGGCAGAAAGATCAGCAAGTGCAAAGGCTTTGAGTCTGGACTGTGTTCAGGGAGCAGTAGACTGAGTAGGTGAAGTAGAGTAGAAGGTGGGTCAGGGTGAAAGGGTAAAGGCAGGTAAGAGCAGGTAGAACCCAATAGAGCCAATGTGACCATATATGCTTTTCCTTGAATGACAGCTATTGAAGTGTCAGAAAAAGTGTGACATGATCTCAGTAATGACAGGACAGTGATAGAACAGAGAAGCTTACAATTGGAAAAGGAGACATGTAAGTTGAGACTTTAAGAAAGAACAAGAATTCACGAAGGCTGAGTAGGTTTGGGAGAGATGAGACAGAAAGAATTTTTAGAGCCAAAAGATGAGAGATGGCTCAGTGAGATTGGTGCTGTGTTGTCTTAACTATTGGCATAGGATGGTGGTGATGGTCACACCTTCTACATTCTCAAAATCAGAGGTCAGTTTCTTTCCATGGAAGAGTATCATGACAGCAGTCCTTGGGCACTGGTTTTTGTGAGGACAGCACCTGGCTCAGGGCCTTTGTATTTGCTGTTTCTTCTGCCTATAAAGCTTTGCTCTCAGACATCCCTCATTTCCTTCAGTGTTTTACTCAGTTGTCATCTTCTAAGGTAGAACAACTTACAGTTACAATTACTAGTATTTAAAGATCTGAAGCTGGAGTTTTCCGAGAGTTAAAACAAAGCCAGAGAAATAGAACACAACTGTAGAAACAAGTGCTAAAAATGAAAAATAAATGGATACAAATAGTGTGAATTTCTTTCAAAGAACCTTTGAATCTGTCGCTTCTTTTGTCCACATAAGTACGCTGTAAGTTAGAGAGGGCAAGTAAAGAAAGTGGGTGACAGAGAGAGTTAATGGATTATATAACACCACAGAGAGAATTAATGGCAGACGGTAGAATGTGAATACAAGATCCTTGGTAACCAGCTCAAGTTCTTTTAGATCAAACCCTTCATGCCAGTAAAGACAGGCAGGAGGAGGTGGAAGAGTAATGGAGGAAAGATAGTTTGCATCTCCTAGAACAGTAACATAAAAGAGCTGTAGGTTGCCATATACTTTGGTGACAAGATTATTTTCATGCAGCACAAAATAAACTTTAGCATGTTTTTCAAGATGTTGTATCACTTGTTTGTAGGAGAAAGAATTAGTAGAACTTTTGGGGGGGGGGGATTTATGATTTTAAAATTCTTAAAATCAGAATTTTAAGCACTAAAAGCCTTAAATTTGATTACCATGTAGTTGATGATCTTTGGGCTATACATTGGTCTATAAGTAAACAAAACCACTATCATACTGCTTTAGAAATTAGGAACTGTATGGACTCACAGAACTAGATGTGAAAAGGTTGAGCAGGTTGCTGTCTTGACTTAGTCCAGTGGCTCTATTTCTGTTCCCTGTAACTTCCCATGTTTGGGAAGAAGAGTGAAGAGTTGCAGGGACCACATGTGTGTCCAAAATAGAGGATTGATTAAAGTGTGATGGACTATTATACAGCCATAAGAACATGCTGGAGTACTTCAGAGATTTGAAAATATGATAATAATAACCATTAAATCAATCATGTTCAACATGATTCCATTTTTGTTGAAAAAGTAATGGTGTATGTTTAGAGAAAGAACTAGACAGATATATACTGAGATGTTAACAGTTGTAAATTATATTGGAGCAATAGAAAGAAGGGACGTTTTTCTTCTTTTTTTGATATTGATATTTTCTAAATTTTCTACAGTAAGCACATATTGCTTACTGTAGAAAAAGTAGAAATTACTTTGATATCATGTAATGATATTTTGGAGTTTTATGTTAAATTTATATGTAAATTTTCTTCTCTGTTTTATGGTCTGGTATGTCTTAACCATTGATGCTTAAGTTGTTAGAGGTCAATGAGATATGGCTCAAGTCAACTAACCATGTGGAAAACTGCTGTGCTGGATTGCTGAGAGAACTACCACAGCCATCTAAGTAGATTATGTGAAAACAAGACTCGTAGAAATCCTCACATTAAGATTATTTTGAAAATAAACTAGGTTGTTGACAAATAATCTCGGCAGTTCACTGCCATGGAAGAGTTTTCAAAGCTTCTCATGAATTTACATTTATTGATAATAGCCATCATTTGTTAAAACTCACAATGTGACTGGCAATGGGTAAGGACCTTTATAAAATCCTTTGATTAGATATTAATAATTCCATTTCACTGATGAAGATGAAGAGGCTAAAGAGGTTATATAACATGTCACACAGACAGTGGAACCAAGATTTGAGCTCAGGCCTACTTACTGCAAAGTCTCTGGGCCTTTTCATAAGGCTCGCATTGTTTCTAATCAAGCTATTTGGAGTGCCTTCATTTTATAATCCTCACTCACCTTAGGAAACATTGTTTTTCATGACACAGAAGACTCCAACAGTGCATGATATATTTTGAAAAAAAAGAGATATAGATAATTTTATTAATAAAAACCTTGCATGTGCTCAAATGTAAATATTGTTCATGAAAATTGTTCCCCAAAACTCTTCATTAGAAAGATGTCCTCCCAAATGAATTAGTACTCATGAACATATTTGGAGTATAGGATCTGTCTTTCAATAGTATGTACTATTTCCACATTGGCAAAACATGAAATAACCCATCACAGAGAACTAATTTCCTGGGCTAAATCACAGACATAGGAGTAGGCCTTCCACCCCACAGATATTAACAATTAGGAAAGAGGCCACGGATATGCTAGAATCAAAGCTGTAAGCCAAGGAATGAGCAGATGAGTAATAAAAATCAGAAAGATACATTAAACTGGTCTTTGATATCCCCCTTCTTTTCTCTGTGATGTCAAGACATTTCTGGCAGTTTACTATTCCAAAATAGCTTATCCGTTGGTAGCGTTACAGTTGATAACATTTATAAAAGATAACAAGAGAAAAAACAGTTCTAATATCCTTCACACACATTCATTATATATAACAATACTTCACTACAGATTGCTTCTGACAAAGTGAAATACCTTATATATTAATTTTTTCTCTGGAAAAAAAGCCAATTTATACAAATATATAAAAATCCATAAAATGAAAAATGTATTCTAGTCATTGAGTACTTCCCCACATAGAAATACAATCTTCCAAATATTCCTCTAATATATAATATCATACCACTGGAATATAATTGCAATATCGTCATTACAACACTTAGCAGACTATTCTTCTAAATTCTATCCCATCCATTTTTCTTCTTTGTATTATACAAAAATGATTAGTTCATTTAATGATGAAATTAATATATATATTTTAGCACCTTACCTCCATGATTTCACTCTTGGATCTGACCTTTTAAAAAAATGTATTTCCATGTAGGAAATAAAGCAAGAAATTTCCTCTCCTCTTCTAAGGCTCACACATGCTGTGGTGATGCTTTCATCTAGTGTAAATCAAGTTAAACCTGTATGATATTTGACAAATATTTCACATATCACAGTGAGCTTTTTGGTGGCTGACTTTTCGTGCTATATGATACATAAAACTTTGTTCTTTAACCGATGGAATGGAAGCCAGCAGTATCACAACAGCATGTAGAGCAAACTTCCTGTCTATATGAATGAGGAGGATCCAGTATCTCCTGCAACAGAAATAACTGCAGAGGATCATCTCTCTTTTATGGCTTTGGAGGATGTGCTACCTAACGGCTAAGTAAGTCCTCCTAGCAGAAGAGGCCCTGGATATTATTTGGACACTGCAGGAAAACGTCCATTTGAGATCCCCACAAGAAGGGAAAAACTTAGGTGCCAAGATCAATAAAATGGACCAAAAACTGTCAAAAATAAGACCACACTTTCTTCTTCCCAGTAGAATTCAGAATCTTAGAAGGAATCTCTGCAAAAAGTTCATATAAACTTTTACACAAGGAAAACTTGTTTTGCAGATCCTGCCTTCCTTCCCCCATAGACTGTTTATAAATACCCCCTTATGCCCCCACAAAGACACCCTTGATAAGAAGTTTCCTCTTTGCGCCTTGATGATTCCAGCCCCCTTTATCACTTGGCATCTGCCCACCTCTACAATCATATTTCCTGCTAATCATCTTTAGGACTCAATTAAGCATTACTTCCCCTCTGAATTGTTTCCATCTCCATTCCCTGTTCAGAAAATTCAATCACTCTGTTTTCTATGCCCTCACTCTGTCCAGGACATAATCTATCTAATATATGGCAGCACCTATAATTATATTGCATTTATTTATTTACATAGGTGACAGTCTCTATTTAAGAATATTGAGAAAAATAATCATGTTTAAACCATTATTTATCTCTATTACACAGAACTTAGTGTATAGTATTTGCTCAATAAATCTTTGATGAATAAATGAATAAACAAATCATAGATTAATGAGAGAAATGTGAAGTTAGAGAAATTAAGAACCTTGCCCAAGATCTCCCAGGTAGGGCATGAAACTAGAATTGGAAACCAGACCCCATCTGTCTCACTCCAAAACTCCCATCTTTTCTACAATATCCAACAGATAAGATAAAAATCATTCTTTTCTCTACTTCAAAAGGATTGCTCACTCCAGTGTTTCAACATTAAGGGAATTTCGTGCATCACCCAGGTTCAATAGCTCAGTGGTTTCCAGTGAACACAAGCCCCTCCCCTATTCTCTCTCCACCCTGAGGATAGCCTTGTTTAGTCACAGTGACACCATCTGAAAGAGGACAAGGGCCAAAGGAGAAGGGCCTGAGAACCCCACTCCACCATCTCTCGAGCAGCTGCCTCCAATGCCCAGAACACTGAGCGCCAGAGCTGCACCCTCTCCAGTCCCTATGACTATCTTACTGCTCAGAGTGCTACATCGTGACCTCTGCCCTCCAACACCCTATGAAGCCTCCAAATCTCCTCTGTACTGATAGCAGCTCAGTACCTCCTTCCCCAGTCTGCCACAAGTGGTCTCCTCTGTTGTTGTCTCAAGCTCATCCTGGCCCCTTGGGAGCCTCGGGCCTCAGAGAGCCTCACTCCCAGGAAGCCACAGAACTATGTGAGCTAAAGGCATATACAAAGTTCTTTCTTTTTTATATTCAGTAACATTTGAAACATCATTTTGCTGCTGTTCCAGCACCTATAACAATCTATCCATTCCTCCTTGTAAACCAACATTTAAATGAAAAAAACCCAAAGATGTATCTTTTTAAAATCATCTATACTCAATACTTCCAACAGAACAAAGCTAATTCACAAATATGCAAAAGGACTAAAAGTAGTCGAAATGAGACTTTGCCTATGGTTTTTCCTTTCTCCATCAATTAATACCCAAAGGAGAAGCTACCCAATCCTGACGTTTGCAGAATGACATCCATCACACAGGTAATTACTCATCCATCTTAATGCTTCCTTTTAAGTTTGCCCTTAAGAAGCCTGTGATCTCCCAAGTCAAGGGCTTCAGTAAAATCAATAAAACCTCGTCCTATCAGGCCACCAGCCAGATCATTTTCCACCTTTTAACAAGGCAGTGGTTATTAAATGCCTTGTTTGAAAACCCAAGTGGGGTCATCAGACTTTCATGATGAGAATAATCCATCAATTGTACATGTGCTATCTTTTCAGTGTCTTTGATATGAGCGATAAAGTAGGTAATGGCTTACAGTTTTTCAATATCTGAACATGTTCTCCATTGCAGCATAGCAAAGGGAATTTCATGACTGGAGGAAGCTTGTTAAGAGAGGAAGGAATTTCACTGCATTATTTCAGTCAATGCATAAGATATGCTGTTGGCTCCAGCTTGGAGAGCTAGGCTCCAGGCTGTCGGTGCCTTCTTTAGCTATTCAATGACTTAGCTATACAATGACCAGAGATTCAGAATCCATACATTTACAGTAAAATACTTGTTATCATAATGACTCATACCATACTTTTTCATTAGCAGAATACTTGCCCTGAATTTGTAGGGGTGATAAGAGATCAAGGATCATAGAAACTATGAAGTGTCAGTTAATGTTGGACTCTTCTTAAATGCCAAACAATCTTAAAACAACTACAACAAAAAATCAAATACACTTTTTGTGGCTTTTTATGAAAATATCAATAGTTCTGTCCTTGAATACCTTTTTGGCATTGTAATTGCCCAAAACTTGTGTTCTGCCACCATCGGACATCTGTATGAATGACAAAACAATACATAACTTGGCAAATGGAAGCTCCCTTTCTTTATTCCATATCTGTTTGTTTTGGTTGGAAAAGCATTTGGGGATTATGCATTTTCCACTTAAGGCATAATCCTTTTTATTGTTTCACATTAACGATGAAATAAAAAGGAGACTAGACTATCTCAAAACAATCATTGCATTATTCTAAATTTGCAGAATTAATCTAAAAATTCAATTCAAATTTCAATCTAAGAAAATTTCCATTAAGAGATGATTATCTGGCATTCTACTGACTAAAAATTACTATTAAGCCAGCACTCCTGCACTTTATCAGGACAATGATCATTGATATGATGGTAGATATTCTGAGAAACAACATGGTTCTTAAGCAACTTTGAGATTATTAAAGAAAGATTAAATGTATAGTTTTGCTGTTAAATATATTTTTGTACTCTAAGTCTTTGAAATTAAGTAAACCTCAAATGGTTTATCTGGTTATCTCAATTTACCAGATTATTTAATTGCCCAGACACTTGATTTCCAGAATACAAGAGCATAACAGACAATAAGTTGTTCTCATCTTGACTTTTACCTGAGAAATAAGCTTTGGCACCCAGGCCGAAGCAATAATGCCACAGAGTCAATGAGACACAAATGAACTTTGTATTTCCTACTTATTCCTGTTCTCTTTAGCTTTTACTGGAATTTATTTAGAGAGAAAATAAATTAGGGGAAGAAATAAAATGGTTCAACTTCAGCCAGTTTACATTCCCTTTGTTAAAATGTAATAATAGAAGGAAAAATAATAGTTAAGAAGGTAATGTGAATAATTACAAGCCTTTCATTTATGGATTTAAGTTTACTTTCCTGTGTTATTTCTGAAGACACACTCTGGGGTGAATGACAAGATGGTGCACAGCACCAGCTCCATGCAGGCAGCTGGACCTCGGCTCAAATCTCTGCTCTGGGCTACCCTGGTGGCGCAGTGGTTGAGAATCCGCCTGCCGATGCAGGGGACACGGGTTCGTGCCCCGGTCCGGGAAGATCCCACATGCCGCAGAGCAGCTGGGCCCGTGAGCCATGGCCGCTGAGCCTGCGCGTCCGGAGCCTGCGCTCCACAATGGGAGAGGCCACAACAGTGAGAGGCCCGCGTACCACAAAAAAAAAAAAAAAAAAAAAAAAAAAAAAAAATCTCTGCTCTGCCACTTACAAGCTGTACAACCCTGGACAAGTTATTTACTATTGTCTGCCTCAGTTTCTTCATCTATAAAATGGGATTAATAATACTTACATCGTAACATTAATGCAAGGGTAAATGAGTTAACCATTAGGAAAATTGCTAAGGTTCTCATGCTGTGTGTGCAATGATTATGTGCATTTTCTTATCTAACCTGCACACTCCCTAAGAGCTACAATTGTTATATCTATTCTACCAAGGAGGGAAGTGAGGCTTGGCAAAGTTAAGTGGCTTGCCTGAGGCCACTTGCCTAAATAAGTGGGAGTTTGGATCAGTTCTCGGTATATATTTACTCTTCCCCTTCCATCACCATAGCCTTGTGCATGTCCTTTGCACACACTCTCCTCCCCTTTACCTTTGCACCTGAGGGTCCTTCTGCCTGCAATGCGCTTCCCTCCCCTCTCTCCCTCCGTAGCTGCCATGTATTCTCCAGATCTCAATTCAGGAATGATTTCCTTAGGGGAGTCTTCCCCAAGGCCCCTTGTAGATCAAATTCTTCATTATAAGCTCTCATTACAAAAGTCCCTCTACAGTAACATATTGTCCTATTTGAAGTTTTACAAGGCTTTGTATGACTACAAGTGTGATGGAGACCTGTCTTCTCCCCTAGACTGTAAGTTCCTGAGACAGGCTCCTTGTCAGTGTTTGCTCATCATCAGGTCCTTGGCACCCAGCACGCTTCCTGGCATGAAGGAGGTGCACTATGATATTTTTAAAAGAATTGTGAATGAGTGAGTATACTGACTGCATCATACATTCTGGCTCTTATTTCTATCTATTCATTTGCAGATGAAGAAACTAAGACGCAGTCAGGTTAAATAAGCTGCCCAAGGTCACCCAGCTGGGGTGTTCTAAATTGGACTCAAACTGAAATCTTCAGACTCTTTGCAAGGCTCTCACCATCATACTCAATTTTTTTTTTTTTTTTTTTAGTGAATATCAAATTTAGATGTTGTGTTAGAATAATACCTCCCCAAAGATGTCCACAGTTTAATCTCCAGAACCTGTGAATTTGTTACCTTATATGGCAAAACAGACTTTACAGGTGATAAGGATCTTGAGATGGAGAGATTATCTGGATTATCTAGAGAGGACCAGTGTAATCACCAAAGTTCTTATAAGACGAACGCAGGAGGATCAGAGTCATAGAAGGAGAAGTGATGACAGAAGCAGAGGTCTGAGTGATGCCATTGCTGGAAGGAGGTCATAAGTCAAAGAATGCAGGGAGCGTCTAGGAGATAGTAGGAAACAAATGGATTCTTATTAGAATCTCCAGAAAGAACCAGCCCTGCTGACACCCTTCTTGTCTTTAGCCATGTGACACTTACTTTCAGACTTCTGACTTCAAGAACTTTATGACAAATAATTTGTGTTGTATTGTTTTGGGCTATTAAGTTTGTGGAAATTTATTCACAACAGCAGTAGGAAACTAATACAAATGTTAATAACCTCAGGTCCATTGATATGGTTGTCTGTGTGATGATGTAATAATAAAGTGTCATTGACATTATGCAGCAAGATCAAGGTCAGTGGATGGATATAAACAACACACAACAATAAAGGACCATTTGTTGAACTCTATCTATGCAGTTAGTTACTCAAACCAGATATTTCAAATAGATGAACAAAAACACCTATTCTTTAGTCTCTATGCCTGAATAATCTAAATTTAAAGAAAGGAAATTCCATGGAAAATTAATCTCATCTTCTTTTTGTTCTTAGATAGTGCAACATATTGTGAAAAGTCCCTGGCAAAAAGTCAGAAGATTTGATTTTAGGGCCACTCACCACTTTTTAGCCATGTGACATCAGGCTGTGCCCATGCCTTCTTTTTCCCCATTCTCATATTAGAGGAATTGAGAAGCAGATCCCAAAACTACCTCCCAAATCTACCACTCTATAATCCCATCATATTATTACTTGGTCTGAAAGACTTCACCTTGTCAATTAAGAATGCTTATTGTATTCTAATCTGCTTCTCCCACCATGACCCTTTCCTAGGTTCTTCTTACATATTGTCCCACATTGAAATCTAAAGGCAAGCACACCATTTGTACAATAGTTCATGAAGATTACAAAAGAGCTGAAAGTTCAAGCTGCCACAGGTAGCTTGTGTATGAGTCCAGAATAGTCCGTAAACTGAGTGTTAGAACCTGGCTCCACTATCAGTCTGCCTCTAAGATACAGTAAAATCTACATGGGTCAGGAACCTCCTTCTTAATAAATTCTCTGCCCTAACATACAGGGATATTAAAAATAACTAATAAAATAAAGCTCCTTAAAGCATGATTTTCAAAAGCTCACAATTTTACCAATGAAATATACATATCCTTTCTCTTAGATTGCTTTTAGTATTTATCATTTTAAAGACTCAGACAAGAGAATAAAAGATATTAGAGAGAGTGATCAAAAGAAATGGGTGACAAGGAGAGTTTTCAAATAAATCTTTGTCTTTTTCTCTACTGGAGACCTGTAAAAGTAAAAAGATGTAGAACAATCAAATTCAGAAATGCTACAGGCGTCACCACACGCCTGCTGACAGACAGTTAATTTTGCTAATATACTCAGTGGAACTTGAAAAATTGAAAAATCTATTCCCTGTATATTGTAATGGCTCAAGCAATGAAAAATTTATATTAATATTGATAATGAGATCCTTGGAACAAGAAAGGAGCAGGGACTAAAAGAGCATTGTATTTTTAAACATCACACCAGACATAATTTCTGCAAAGACAGAGTTCCTCTCTTAACTACAGTTTCAGTGGCTTATCTTCATTCAGTAATATATAGGATGAAGAATATTAGTAAGTTAGAGATGAGACAATAAAATGGCCTTCTTCCCAAAGAAATATTTTTCAATTTGCTGTGTATATATACACCAATCAGCATTATTAATGCATAGGGGTATTTATAGCTCTTTATACAATATAGAATTGATTCATGGTTGCTTCTGAAAGGGAGTATCTAAGAAACCTGGTTCATGGCTACCTCTAGGACTAAAAGTGACTGTAGGAATTCTCTCAGGAACACCATCAGGGAGAAGACTGATCTGTTGAGAAGCACCACCTATCCTTGTATCTCTCAATGGGTCAGATAGAGCAGCCTCAGTTGTGAAGTTCCCTACACAACCACTAGTTATAGTTTCATAAGGAAGGTAGGCCAGCAGCTTCTAAAAAGGAAAACGCGAGTCATTGGTGAAGGCCCAAGTTAATGTAAGTCATTTAGCAACATCTCAAAATATTAGGTTTCTTCACTTTCCTAAGTCCAAATATTTACTGGGTTTGTTGGCTTGTCTAATATTTATTGAGCATCTCTGATGAGCCAACATGGACAAAGAGTGATAGACTAGAGTCAGAGTTGGAAGGGGCTTGTGGAAAAAGAGAGTAAGTAATGGTTTGCTGTGGTACCAGCCTCCAAGATGGCCCCCAGTGATCCATTCTTTACACCCCTGGTATTCACACTTCTGTAGAGTCCTTCATACGTTGAAGTAGAGGTGATTGGGTGACTGATAGAATGTTGTGAGAGTAATAGTATGCTGCTTCTGATGCTAGATCATGAAAGGCATTCCTGCTTCAGCCTTGATCTTTTGAATCACACATCATAGGGAAGCCAGCCACTATGCTGGAAGGACACTCAATAGCCCTGTTGAAAACCAGAAATACAGATCAATGGAACAGGATAGAAAGCCCAGAGATAAACCCACACACATATGGTCACCTTATTTTTGATAAAGGGGGCAAGAATATACAAAGGAGAAAAGACAGCCCCTTCAATAAGTGGCACTGGGTAAACTGGACAGCTATGTGTAAAAGAATGAAATTAGAACACTCCCTAACACCATACACAAAAATAAACTCAGAATGGATTAAAGACCTAAATGTAAGGTCAGACACTATAAAACTGTTAGAGGAAAACCTAGGCAGAACACTCTATGACATAAATCACAGCAAGATCCTTTTTGACCCACCTCCTAGAGAAATGGAAATAAAAACAAAAGTAAAGAAATGGGACTTAATGAAACTTAAAAGCTTTTGCACAGCCAAGGAAAGCATAAACAAGATGAAAAGACAACCCTCAGAATGGGATAAAATATTTACAAATGAAGCAACTGACAAAGGATTAATCTCCAAAATATTCATGCAGCACATGCAGCACAATATCAAAAAAAACAAACAACCCAATCCAAAAATGGGTTGAAGTCCTAAATAGACGTTTCTCCAAAGATAGTCAGATTGCCAACAAACACATGAAACGATGCTCAACATCATTAATCATTAGAGAAATGCAAATCAAAACTACAATGAGGAATCCCCTCACACCAGTCCGAATGCCCATCATCAAAAAATCTACAAACAATAAACGCTGGAGATGGTGTAGAGAAAAGGGAACCCTCTTGCACTGTTGGTAGGAATGTAAATTGATACAGCCACTATGGAGAACAGTATGGAGGTTCCTTAAAAAACTAAAAATAGAACTATCACATGACCCAGCAATCCCACTACTGGGCATATACCCTGAGAAAACCATAATTCAAAAAGAGTCATGTACCACAATGTTCATTGCAGCTCTATTGACAATAGCCAGGACATGGAAGCAACCTAAGTGTCCATCGACAGATGAATGGATAAAGAAGATGTGGCACATATATACAATGGAATATTACTCAGCCATAAAAAGAAATGAAATTGAGTTATTTGTAATGAGGTGGATGGGCTTAGAGACTGTCATACATAGTGAAGTAAGTCAGAAAGAGAAAAATAAATACTGTATGCTAACACATATATATGGAATCTAAAAAAAAAAAAAAAGGTTCTGAAAAACCTAGGAGCAGGACAGGAATAAAGACACAAAAGTAGAGAATGGACTTGAGGACATGGGGAGGGGGAAGGGTAAGCTGAGACGAAGTGAGAGAGTGGCATGGAATATATACACTACCAAATGTAAAATAGATAGCTAGTGGGAAGCAGCCACATAGCACAGGGAGATCATTTCGACCACCTACAGGGGTGGGATAGTGATGGAGGGAGGGAGATGCAAGAGGGAGGGGTTATGGGTATATATGTATATGTATAGCTGATTCACTCTGTTATGCAGCAGAACCTAACACACCATTGTAAAGCAATTATACTCCAATAAAGATGTTAAAAAAAAAAAAAAAGCCCTGTTGAGAAATCCACACAGAGACCAGCAAAACACCTTGCTAGCAGCAGCACCAATCTATCAGACACATGAATGAGCCACCTTCCTGTCCCAGTCAAGTCTTCAGATGGCTCCTCAACCGACATCAGATTCCACCTTCATGAGAAGCCCTGGGTGAGAACTGCCCAGTGAAGACACTCCTGAATTCCTGACCCATAGAAACTGTGCAAGAAAACAGGTCATTATTGTTCTTTTAAGTGTCTACTTTTGAAGGTGATTTGTTACACAGCAATAGAAGACTAATACTTTCAAATGGATGGCATGAGTTTAAATGTGGCCTAAAAGGCTGGGCGATTCTGTAAATTATTTTACCTTTCTAGACTTCAGTTTCCTTATTTGAAGAAGATGGATAATAATAGTATTTACCTATTATTATGCACAAGGTCACATATTTCTGGACTACATGACTACATGACCTCTAGGATCTATTCAAACTCTAAAATTCTGAAAGACATTATATATATATGAATATATAAATATAAATATATATATATATATATATATATATATATATATATATATATATAAAACAAAAGACAAGAAAGACATTATTTATTATGAAGCATTTATTCTATTTTGGCTACTGGACCAGATAGGTACCTTACATATTTGAGGCTGCCTTTGAGTAAAATTTTCCTTGATATCAATCGGAACCATATCATTGAAAAGCTCTTTGTTTTTAGAAGAATCCATCCAAGATGAAAGTTGACTGATAAAAGCTACTAAATTGTCATCAAATTCGTCTGTAGCAAATTAATCTTTGTGCAAAATCTGCAAAGTATTTCATCAACCAGAAACCAAGAAGGAAGCTTTATTATAACCTAGTAGTGAGCTGACCCTATGATCCTCCAAGGACAGGGAAAAGTAATCAATCTCTGGTTGTTTACAACCAGACAAAGTGAGGCTTAAAGGGGAGAAGCTTAGCCCCAAGGGGGCAACACTGCATGTCTGTCGACTTCCTGATAGAGCTCCTGGCCTGGACCCAGCACTCCCCTGGCCTTCGAGCATGACTTACAAAAACAAAACAAAACACAAAACTTTATTTAACAAGTCTTTTGTGATTGAGACCTGAAAAATTCACTGGGCTACAAGTATTTTTTTGTGAAGCATTCTGATTTGAAATGATATTTTATTTTGTTTTTCTTTTGTTCTCTTTTCCCTGTCTGCTTGCCCCACAGCTTCTGGTAATGGTGAGAACTCTGGACATTATCATTCCACTCTCCATTTTTTGCCAATTCCAATTTGTCCTGAGTCCTGCAATAAATGAAATAAATAATAAATGAAAAGGCCAGAGGCAACAGCACCATCACCCTGCACACCCAGGGGAGAACCCAGAGGTTACAGGGAGCTCTCTGCAGAGAAGATGGAAAACAATGTCTCAGGGGCCCAATTATTTATTGTAGCTGCTGAAATGAGATGATTTATGTCAGTGACAGGCTGTCCTGGAAATAGTAACCAACTAGTATAAATTTAGATCTATTATTTTTAAAAAAAAAATCCTTGGACCAAAAAGAGCCCAATGTAGAAAGAAATTAAATGACTTCAGATTGTACAAATACATACTGCACTTTATATGCATAGACAGGTATTTGGTATTTAATAATAACTGGGTATTCTGATACAGTTAATTGGTGGAGTTTCAAGAAGCTAAAAATAGAAATGTTTTGTATCTCAAAGTCCTAAGGTCACACAAAATAATTTGAGTTGGCCATAGGTAAAAGAGGATGGACTTTTAATTAAGGACCAGGCGTAACTGTCTGGTACTTTTTGTGAATACAGAAGCATTTAATTGACCACAACCTTGGTAGAGAAACAGGCAAGGGTTAAACTCGCTTGACTGAGATGAGGATTTGGTTATTTCAAAACAACAGCCTACAAGGTCACATACAGAAAAGAAAAATTCAAAATGTCAAATAACAAGGCTGGCTCCACTGGGCCAGCATCAAAAGGAAATTCATTAAACCCTGGGAGAGTCCAAAGCATGAAATTCCCAGGCCTTAGATAGTCACCAAGGAAGAGGAGTCAGTGGTTGGCTAAAAGCTTAGAAGATCAAGTTGCTGCATTGTTGAGTGAGTTGTAGTAAAGTTTTTTGAAGTTGTACACAGTCAGTTAAAGAAAAGTGAGCATGGTATTATGTGAATGTCTGTATTATCATTTATAAATATATATGTTCCACTGCCCATCATATACATTATAAAATACATGAAAAAATAAAAACTTAAAGAGCAACAATAAATAAATATAATTATATGTTCCTTTATATTCTTCCAAAATCTCATCACTGTTTACAGTAATGTTGTCAAGATTTAGAGATGAGGGACATGATAGAAATAGGACCTGGAATGAGGTGGGCGAAAAGAAGTAGGTGGTATCACGACTGTTGACATTTTAGGTCTGCCTGCCCAGTACTTAATGTTCAAGAAAATAGTGAGTGGGTGGATATTTGGTGGACATCAGTGTAATTTCTCACCCCTCCAAATAAATAATACTTTATTCCTTTCCTTGTGATTGTCAAGGACTTGTATCCACAGGGAGGTATAGTCTTGATTTGCACTCACTCCACCACTTCTTGGACTCTACTTTTCTGCTCTCCACATGGTGGCTGGGAACCAAACACCAATGTGAACAAACAAAGAAGTGAAAGCCAATAAACTCTGACACTGATTGTGGCAGTAACAGTACTGATACCAGGATTTTCCCACAGACTGTCTGCCCATCTGTGTAGAATGGCTCTCAGACTTCAGTCACCTACACAGAATGTAGATGTCTGAGCTCTACCCCATCCACCTGGAAATTCTGCTTTGGTTGGTGTCCTGTGGGCCTGGAATTCTGTATTTTATAATTTCCAGATGGTACTGAGGCTGGTGACTAAATGCAGCCCTAAGGAAGTGGCTAGACTTCCAGATCCTGAATTCTTAGTCTTCCTTGCCCAGTCCCCATCCCCCCACACCATTCTTCTGCAGACAGCAGATTGCAAGATTTTGACTTTGAAGAATTGTCAGACTCCTCCCATGGAGAGGTCAGACAGGGCAGAACTGAGTAGGTCCCCTTGACCAACTGTTATATTGAGATCCAGAGATGCCTTCTGCTACCATTGCAGTGATCTCCTCCAATGACCAATCTGTGGGTGCTGAGCTCAGCCAGCCACCCTTCGGCTCCAAGCCCTGACAACAGGCATTTCTGTAGGACAACTGGAGCTAGAAGCACACTGGGTGAGGAGTGCTGGGACAGCCTGGGGATACTGTGGAGAAGTGGGAGTAAGGAAGGGCACTGACGGGTATGTGGGACTGGAGAGCATTCAGGACTTGGGCCTGTGGTGGAGGACTGGAGAGGTGCCATTGATGGGTTAGAAATCTACATGAGGCAGACAGGGAGGGCAGTGAAATGCTGCTAGGGAGGTGGATATAATTCAGTAAGCAATGGGAGCTCCTGAAGGTGTTTTCAGAAGGTAAATAGGGACAGTAAGATGAGCCTGGGGAAACTAATCGCAGAGCAATATGAGTGATATATTAGAGGCATGGGAATTTGAATGCAAGAAAACCAGGCATACTTGCAGGTTCAATAATTCACTATTTGACACGTTGTTGAGGAATCAACTAAGAAATTAATAAGACCTAGTGATAGGGATAAAAAAGGAAATTCTCACCTACGTGTGGCTGCCTACATAGAGATACATGGCCACCTATTCACAGATAAATACATATACATCAGAGTCTTAAAGTCAATCAGCCTGTTTAATACAAAAATACCTCCTCCAGTCACTCCCAGTTCTCTACCCACACCACATCCATTATGACCAAGGAGAAAAAAAAATTTAGGATTCTTAATAATTGAATTTCATTTTACACATAGGGAAGGAAATTCTTTTTGGTGATGCACTGGCTTTAAAATATAGAAATATATAGCCATATCTTTTTGTCCAGAAAGAGGAGGAAATGTTGAAAATGAATGTGGCATAGCCTGTCTTGCCTCCATGAAAACCCCCATCACTGTATTTTAAATGTCTGTTTCCCCTCCTAGGTTATAAGATTCCTTAGGGCAGGGGTCAAATCTGTCTTGTTCACTGTGTTAATCCCAATAACTAGAGCAGCACCTAGTTGACATACAGGAAATGCCTATGAAATACTCTTGATTGGATAAACTGTTTATTCAGGTACATTAGTCATAGAAATAATTTCAGACCTCATAACCGGAAACAGCTATTTTAAAACCCTACTGCTCTGCCAAATAAATCCAGGCCTCCGAGGACTAAGGCCAAGTGACCTGATTCAAAGGCCATTCAAAAGGGTGGCCTTTTCCAAACATGTTTACACCACGACAGCAGAGCAGGCTCCCCTCATGTTAAGTATCTGTGGCCTGGGTCTGACACAGGGAAACTAATCTGAGGGGTCCCATGCAAGTGTTACATGAATCACAACCAACATAATGTAGCTCCTCAGAGGACTGAATGATCACTTATTTTCATGACCTATATTATGCATACTTGATAGAGTGAAGTTGCAATACCAACCTTGTTCAAGGTCTGAAGACCTTAATTCATAGATTCTGTAAACAGTTATTGAATTAACTACAGTGTGTTATATGATTATGAGGATGCATTGGAGAAGCTAAAGGAGGTAAGTATAAAAGTGAAAGTGTCTACATCATTTCATTGGAGGGTATACTAGGACAGAGTAACCGCTACAATGAACAATGTCCAATTTCAGTGGTCTTGCACAATATACAGTTAATACCTTGTTCGTGCAAAAGCCAGGGCAGAGATTCCTAGTTATACAGCTTTCCTAGGGAGCCCACCACTAAGTGTGCCCAAGGCACCCAAGCTCTTTCCATCTCCTGACTCCACTGTATTCAACACGTGAGCTCCACAGAAGGGAAAGTCAGAGACTAGAAAATCAAGCATGAGAGAGTTGTACAGTCCAATTCTGGAAGTGGCAGATATCAACCAGGTTAACGGGAACTAGGGTTCAACAATGGACCCAGAAGGAAAATGAAGTAGATTTAGAGAACACATAACATTATTTCTCCACAGATGTTAGCAAGGTTTCTGTTTATCTCCTTAGTCAGTGGTTTTTCCCTAAAGTTAGACCTAAATCAATCAAGCACAAACTAAGAAATGATGTGGTACAGTAGGAAGCTATAATTATTAAATTATATTATATTGTATATAATTAATTATATGTAAGTATTTATTAGCACTATTTTTATCAAATACTGGATAATTTTATTCCCATCTCAGTTTCAAAAACCTTCTTTCTTATGAACTTTAGCACTTATACACTTGGCTACTTTGGTAGCCATCCACAATCAGGCTGGCGCTTTTTGAATTGCTGTTTTACAAGTATGATTCACTTTTTCCATTCTAGTAGAGATGACCTTTATAAACTCGAAGATCTAATCATTTTAGTTAATTCAAAACAGGTGGAAAATACCTTATAGGAAGTCATTTGTTATGCACGAGATCAAGCTGAAATGTCATTGCCTCTCTGTAACTGTCTCTCCTTGAGATTTCCTTTCCCATATATAATTAATTGCCCCTCATCTGGGCAATCTGTGTTTTCACAGCATTTTACACATACTCAGTTTTAAAATGAGTCATGTTATAGTATAGTTATTTGCTTATATATTTGTTTTCCCCAGAGACTTGAACTCCTCAGGGCTAAGAGAGTTTGTATATTCAGGGCCCAAAAGAATTACTGGCACATAACACGTACAGAGTAAGTGCTACTGAACAAATCAGTGATGTTTCTTTCATCATGCCTTGTAGCATTGTGTCCACACCAACTTTATAGCACTTAGAAAACTGCACTGTAATTTGTTGTTTTATGTGTTTGTTGTGTTGTATTGTTTTTATGTGTTTCTATGACTCTCTGGCTAGTAAATTGTGTAAACTAGGGCAGGAATAATATCTTATTGCCAATTGCCTACCATATGTTTGTCTATATATTCAAATCCTAACTTGTTCTAAAAATGATTTTGTATGCTTCGTACCATATATCCAGTACAAGAGGATAAAAAAAAAAAATAGATAACTGAAGAAATAATGGCAAAGGGTAAATAAGGGTAGGAAAAAGGATCTAAAGAGTCCAAAAGTGAGATGAGTACATAAAATGCCTGGCAGAACATCCTTTATACTATATTTTCATTCAAACAATCCACAAATTAGGATCTCCATTTCATCACTCTAGAACTTCTCTCTGAAGGAAAGGATTAGACTTTTATGATTACTAAGTTTTCTTGCAGCTCTTTTAAGACAGATACCATGTCCACTCAAATCTTGTGTCAAAGCAACTTCCAAGGAAGTCTGTAATTTTCTCTCTATTTTACATACACCTTCGAGACAATTGGAAAGAACAGCTGCAATATTACAAACTTTTAAAACAATTTCTTGGCTCATATACACAAATGTTGTCTAAGAATCACTTTCACATAAGATCAGAGAACTGAAGTTGCTAGATAAATAACGACATGAGGGATTCATGTTAGTAGGTTTGCTTATCCTGGGACCTCTGGGCTTTGGATACAGAAAGAACCCAACATGCCTCAAATAGAGCACATCTGAAGTGCATGCAGTTTGTTCAGCTGATGCATTCAACTCTCAGGAATCACCATGTGGACATGTGTGAATTTCCATATGCTGGTAGCTCTAGCGTGAAGGAATATGACTAAGACCCCAGAGAAGACCACACATTCCATGAGACTCCCAGGGAATAAGCATTAATGAAAGAGGAATTTTGATAGATGTCAGATTGCACCTGGTGAAAGTACCAGGGTATTTGCATGCCTATTCCTACCTCTGAGCACAGTCATACCCATTCACATACACACAGGATGTACAAATACACAGCTGGTCCAAATATGGGAGAGTCCCACAGTCAGGTGAAGACCCAGGGCCATGTGGAAAATTTGGATCAGGGGAAGAATGGAAGACTGGAGTACCCAGTCCTAGAATACATGTGGCATGTTTGTCTCCTTCCACAGTAAGAATCATGAGAAATGGATCTTGCTTATTCATTTACATCCTGCACATCTCATTTAGACCTGGGCATACAATCAGTTTTGGATACAAGTTTGTTGAAAGATTGAATAAATAAATCAATGAATGTATGAACGCTAGGCCAGAACAGTCCCCCATAGACTAGAGCTCCCATAGAATGACCATCCAGCCTCCTGATTTCTCCTGCTGCCCAGATAGAAGCCAGATAATAATACTGCCTTCCATTATTAGAGTGTTTTAAAAGGTGCTAAGGAAGTTCATGTCTGTTAAACACACTTTATCCCCACAACAAGCTCTTGTTATGGATGGCAGACACCTTGCCCCTACCTTTACCTATTAGGGAACTATGGGGCACAAAGGTAAAGTAACTTGTCTCAGGTCACTCATCAGTGGAGCCTACTGATAGAAATGTACCTGAAGCCATTCAGAGTATCATTCCCTGTCCTCTTCTACTGGGAGACACAGACACACACACACACACACAGACACACACACACACACACACACACACACACTATACATATAACAATCGATTTTCATTATTCATGGTAGTTATGTTCTATAAATTTCTGCAAACACTGAATTAGTGAGTCAGTGAATACTGAACCATTGCTCCTAGGAAATGTATATGTTTATGATCACATAGATCATAAATTCTAAAAACAACTCAGATCAGTAGATTCTATTTTCTTTATTTTACAAAAGAGAAAACGAGGCTCGGAAGCATTGAGGGGTTGCCCTCAGCCGCTCCACTGACACTGCCAGAGTTGGGATTCAAATCTGGTCCAGTGGCCCCAGAGCCAGGGACCCTCACACTGCCCTGCACGGCTGCCTCTGGTCTCCACCCCCTGGTCCCTTCTATGCAAGAAGGAGACAAGAACAGAGGGGCATCTAGTTCAGCCTCAGGTGGAAACTTGTCCTTAGGAGGACATGAATTGTTCTTACTCTGTACTTGTCTGTGAATGCCAGAGAAAGCACTGGAGTATTGATTAGAAATTACAAATAAATTTTAGTGAGGAGGCAAAGTCACAAATGCGGAACCTGTGAATGTTGGGGCTTGGCTGGTTGTATCATGTCATATCATATCACGGGAATGACTTCTCCCCTTATGGCTGGTCTCTTGACAAGGGGAGGAAGGCCAGATTTGTAATAAAAAGCTGACCCACTGGTAGGCAACAGAGACTTCCACCAGCTTTCCACCTCTACATTCAGTCTACAGTCTGTCTGCTACACAGACATAGTTTAACTTCTGGCCTCCATACCTTCAGTATTCTTATAATAATTATAGGCCCTGAACCAGTATAAAAAGAGAGAAGGGAATGTATCATATAATGGACTGTGTTCCCTCTCAGGTTACCTCACCTTACAGTACAGGAAGGGAACGACCTTTGCCAGCAAGGTGAGAGTGCAAGGCACAGTCCATAGCAAAGGAAGCAGAGGGAGGAAATTCGGATTAGGAGCTTCAGAGAGAACACTTCCGTTGTGTGGTCATCAGGGGACACGGTTGACTTTTAACAGGCTTTAGGCCTGTCTGACATCTAAAGAGCACAGTGGCAACGTCGCTGGACTAGCAAATGAGGTAATGGTGGCAGGTCAGACAACAGACAGCAGTGCCCAAGGTGAGGAAAGCAGCACACCTTCTGCCTTGATCTCTGCACCATCAACTGAGGAGAGCGATCAGGGCAGCATCTCTGAGACCATCACCACTATGCACTGAGTCTCTGCTCCTAACTGGCCCTGTATTAGGTATTTTGCATGTACTAAACATTTAGTTCTCACAAGAACACCACCAAGAACGGTACTGTGCTTTTTCCACAAGTGAGGAAAGTAGGTCTTAAAGAGGTGAAGTAATTTGCCCAGGGTCATTCAACCAGTCAGCAGCAAGGCCAACACTGAAACCCAGTGCTGGCTGAAGCCAATGGCCATGTCCCCTCCACTTTGTAGATGCTCAGATGCCTTCCATGGGTAACAGAGAAACACATAGGTATGGATCTAAAAAGAGCTGGCAGCAGTTTCCCAGCACTAAAATTCTCTACTCCATTCAATAATGAAGCCATATCAAAGGGCTACGCTGAGAGAAAGGAAAATGCAATTCATCAAATTGTTAGCTTGTGTTCTTATAATAAAAAAACTGACCTTCTGAACTAAGCGTTTCAATCTACATGGTAATAATGGGCATGTTCTAATAATTATAGATTTTTCATTCTCATTATCATTAAACAAATAATTTGTTATAAAAGACATAGCTCTAAAGTTATTCAACTACCTTATTGTAAAAAAATGTAAAAGGTTTTGGAATCATGTAGATTTTGTATCCTCTTATATAGGAATCAATCTTAAAACTAAATATGAAGTAGCATTCAGCTAAATATGTTTGATGTTTTGCTGAATGCAAGACATTTGAAAAAATAATATTCTGGGATGTTCTATGATTCCCAAGCATGGCTGGATATACTCCTTCTTACCCAGGTACACATGAAACCCACCCATCAAAACGTAAGGAAACAGGCAGTTACCCTGTGCTTCCAGGAAACAAAAACATTACTTCAACACTCTTCTATCCAGCCACCTCCTCAGTCTCTGCAGAAAAACAGATACCTTTCCTTCAGCTCCCAAGTTTTATGTATTGTATTTTTTAAATGATGTACGATTGATTCAGTGCCTTTGAACTTCCTCTAAACATCCAAAGCACTTAGGATCATTAAGATGCTTTCAGAATGCAGAGAATGTATCCCTCAAGTACTCTGCCATTTGCTGTAGATTGAACATTGCCTCTCTCTCACCCACCCTGGGTGTCAGCTCATGGCTCATTACTGTAAATTGCTACCATGGTGAATCATGGAGATGAACTGTGGAAAAGTTAGTCAAGAGGAGTTACTAGGCCATGTGTCTGTGGAAGGTGCTAGGTGTTAATGCAGGAATATAAGATTCAAGGGTTCTGAAGATATCTATCTTCTGAATCAGTGGTCATACTGCTGTGCAAGAGCATAGGATGAAATTGTTTAAAGTGGGCACCACTATCCTGATTTGAAGCCACTCATTCTGAGACATGCCACAGGTGTGACAATGTATAGGACACAATGGGAATGACAGCTGAGGGTCCAGGCTCGCTGGCCAAAGGTAGAAATAACAGCATGTTGAACTGAGTTCGCTGTCTTGGGCTTCTCATTTGAGGGATCCCCAATCCATGGTGGTGAATGGCAAAGGGACAGGGACTCAGGGAGGTAAAACAAGTCAGGAGGCCTAATACAGGTAGGGACAGTGAGTTTAAAAATAATAAATACGGGCTTCCCTGGTGGCGCAGTGGTTGGGAATCCGCCTGGCGGTGCAGGGGACATGGGTTCGTGCCCCGGTCCGGGAAGATACCTCATGCCACGGAGCGGCTGGGCCCGTGAGCCATGGCCGCTGAGCCTGCGCGTCTGGAGCCTGTGCTCCGCAACGGGAGAGGCCACAACAGTGAGACGCCCGTGTACCCTGCCACACACACACAAAAAAATAATAATAAATACAGTTTTCATAAGTCACACAAGGAAATCAAGTATAATACGCTTATTCTATAGTAGGACTATCTTAATTTCTACTCACGTACCTTAGACTTGTGAAATCTTTCAAAGTTGCCATCATTGATGTTCATCTTAACCTGATTTGCCTTTGTAACAAAAATGTTAAAGGGCAATAGGTAGTTTCAGAACTACTTTATAAGTAGTTTTCAGTGTCTTTCAAATTTTTTGACTCTAATCCATAATAAAAAATACATTTTATATCACAAGTACAAATATATAAATACATAAAAGTATACATACATAGAGACAAAAGCTTAATGAAACGATATTTTAATAGGTGAAGATGACTGTAGGAAAAAGAAAATAAAGGAAGATTATGACCAAAAAGTGATGTATTATTCAGTTAATAATTATATTTATCTAGAATATTTCATAACATGGTACAATGTTGACCATAAAACAATAAAATGAAATAAAGGAAAAGGTAGGCAAAAAATGGTGTACAAATGTTATGACCTCAATTTTTAAACCAATGCTACCTTGATAAATTCAGATTATTAATTCAATTTTTCTTTAGGACTCAGAAGGGAAAAGGACATTCTTAAAATGAACAGGGTCCAAATCCTACTTACTCTACAGAAAACCAACAGAAGTGTGGCTAATCAAGGAAAAAGATGAGAAGTTCTATAAAATTATAAAAAGGAAGCCACGATTTTCTGATAAATTCAGACTGTGTATACAATCTATTTATATTATTAAAAGTATGAGTCTGAATTAATTAGAATAACAGCAGTAATAACTATTAAGAACCTACATTCGGGAATACTCTTTCACCTACCCAAAAGAAAAATAGAACTAGAGTGATTCATAATTTGTGTCATGCAACTAATGAGAAATATTGAGTTACTTTACTACCTATCATTCATTCATTCATTCATTTATCTGAGCACCCAATATTTTCTAACCACCATGATATTCCTGGCTCTTTAAAAGGGCATGGAGACCCCAAAGATAAATAAGACAGAGTCTTGTCCTCAAGCAGCTCAAAACAGAGTGAATTATCCAGGCAAGTAGATATTGATATTGCATGTGATAAGCACAACACTTGAATCAAACATAAAGGGCTTTAGGAACAGGGACGCTCTAGGTCTTGATCAAATGGGAAAAGATTCCCCATTTGGGCTGAGTCTTAAAAAGTGTGTGGACTTTACCAAGTAGACAAAGGAGAGAAAGGCATTCCCGAGAGAGAACAGAGGTTCAAAAGCTCAGAGATAAAAGAGGATGCTCCCAGTCTGGGAACCCATATGTTTCAATATGACTGAAACGTAGGAAAATTGATGGAGAGAGAATGGGAAGAGAGGACATAAGAGGAAAAAACAAAGTGGTTTTTATGTTATTCTAAACGAGCTGGGGTTCTCCTAAATGCAATTGAGAGCCCACAAAATGTCTGGGACTAAGAAGTAACAGATCTTTTTTGTGTTTTAGGAAGATTACTCTGGGAAGAGTTTGGAGGCACGCCGGGTTAGAGACAAGGAGGCTTATTTAGGAGTTGGACTTAGGCCGCAGACACTTGTCACCAAGAGAATCTACAATCAGAGACACTGCCCTCAGTGAATCCAACGTCCAACTTTAGATCCCCCAATTGCAACCGAAGGAGACATGCTTTTTCTTGAGATAAATGTGTTCTGTTTCCTAGTACTTTGACACAAAGAGAAGTGCTGGCTTCATAGATATAATTAATCCTCTTTTTTCTGCCACTGGGATAAACAAAGGAGGAAAAAAGAAATAGATGTCATAAAAAAATAAAATCCAAGGCAGATCAAAGGGGATGTGGCAGAGGATTCAGCAACTGCCACCCTTAAGCAAAGAACAATAATGAAGAAATGAGTTTTGGCAGCCCAGCCAATGGGATATTAAAGAAATTAATCCAGAAGGGATGTAATGACCTGAAAAAAATGATGAGCGAAAACCAGAAGGATCAGAAGCGAGAAGAAGGAAGCAGGCAGGTAAGAGCCATTTTCTTCTCTGTCCTATTTGAAGGATATCAGATTTAAGACCTCAGCAAAGAAAGAAGATATGAAAAAGCAAGCCAAAGAATTGATTCGAGGAAGTCATTTAAATTTCTTATTTTTCTTATTCATTTCTGTTGTTAAGGCAAAGAATGGTATTTTAATTCACTGTCATAACAGAAGAACTGGCTATGGATAAAGGCAGACTGATTCAAGAATGATGAAGTTCCACTATACTCAGGATGCACTTTCAGATACTTTGTTTTTCCAACTAAAGATTAGATTAGAGTTGCTTTTGAGACTCAGACCTTTAATATAATGTATGTTGATGGTTTTTATTTTTTCATTCCAGAATGGACTTCATTGCAACAGGGAATTAAACTGAAATCATTAAATTCTTTCTACTTAGCACTTTAGAGAACATTTCTATCCAGCCTGCCTAAGGCTAGTGAATACTGTAATAAATTGTTAATACTGAAGTCTTCAGGATTTATCTGATTTTTAAATGATTTTTCCACCTCATTAGGTAGAGTCATATTTTCTTTTGGTTCTGTGAGTTAGAAACAGAGAAGATAATCTTGATGGTCTGAGAATATTTTCCTAACCAAAGGCTCTTAAAAGAATTTTGAAATGGCATGGCCAGTCACAAGGACAGGTCAGCATTTATAGCGAGTTCTGAGTAAAAGCTGCACAGGTTCAAATTCTCATTTATTAACTAGTTTGTGCTTTTTACACAAAATTGGATATCTGTTCCTTGGGCCTAAAGTGAGGGTACTCATCGCTGGAAATTTAAACTGGCCATTCAGTCCCATATTTTTGAAAAGATCTATCCTTACCCATTGTTTTATGAATCAGGAAAATGTGTTACCAAAAGTTCTGATTATTGAAGAAACTGCAGAATAAAAATCAAAATAAGGAACCTTCAGATAATTTGACTTCAGTAGTCAATACTATGCTCCAGAATATGAAAAAAAAAAAAAATGTATGTAGCATTATGGCCATTTACCTTCCCCCCCCCCAACTAAGGTATCTTTTTAGTTCAGATATTCCCAATATTGGTTAAGTCTGCCTGTTTTCTAGAATTTTAGCCTCCATCTCTCTACTCTAGTTACTGGCCACACTGAAGAAGGAATTTATACTCGCTCCCCATAAGTCAAGGTAAGGGAGCATTTGCCAAGAAACCTGCCCTTTACCAGAAGTGGGTGAAGTGGCAGCCTCAGCAGACAACCTCCCAGAGGCATTGTCTTGTGGTTGGCTGCAGTGAGAATGTTCTCAGCTTCCTAGGGGAGGGAGCCCTGACCCAGCTTTCAGCCAGGGCCTGCCTCTGCAAAACTAATTACCAGTGTGAAAAAAAGACTGGATTCAGGTCAATGTTCCCTCAAACATTGTTTACATTTGATTTTAAATCCATACAATGGCAGAATTGACATTTGCAGCTCATGACCAGATTCATTTGCAAGGTTTTATGTTATTTTATTTTCAGGTTAGAAATGTTTGAGGAGGCATTTATCATTAAAGCCGTGGCCTTTGCTCCTGGAGCCTTGCCTGCCAAGTACAATAACAAAAACTGCTAATTAAAAGAGGGAAAACATCCAGGAGTGATCACAAAGGGGCATCACATCCTCATCAGCATAGGACAATAGACCAGCTCCTTCCAGCACTCCAGACAGGGAGGCTTAGTATTGGGAAGGCTGCTCTACCCACCCAGGGCGTTCACTTAATTCTACTGGCTTAAGGACATGAGAGGACATCCAAGATATGCTAGATTATGCACAAAAACAAACAATTCCCAAATTTCTGTGATTGAATCCAACAAAAGTTCATTTCTCCCAGTCATAAAATCCTTTGTGGTTCCAGGCAACACTCTGGAGAAACTTGCCCTCATATAGTAACTCAGTAATTCCACCTAAGAGGGGTGCTGCCATCTTGTCAACATACCATCTGGAATATTGCCCTCCTTGTTCTATCCAGGTGGAGAAGAAAGTGTTAGACTCACACCAGTAATTCAATGCTTCATCCAGGAAGTAATGAATGGCACAGTTAATTGGCCAAGCTGGTCACATGACCCAACCTAACTGTAAGAGGGCAAGCAAACATCATTCTTTCAGAGATTAAATGAAGGGAATCTGATAAGGATGAGCACTAAAGTATATACATAACACTTACATCTGTATGGTCCTTCTCAGTTTATATAACACTCACATACAGTGTGGGATAATTGTTTCTTAAAGAGGGATCCTTTCTCTTTTTCAATAAATGTTTAAATTACTCACAGATACCTCTACTTTCCTTTTCTCATTTATTTGCTATTTCCACTGACATGATTTTTTTTCCTACCACATGTCAGGTAAGTCCATTAAGAAAAATTGATTTATTCAAGAGAGAATATTCTTATATGTTTAACATTGCTCTCAAAAATGCATTTTGGTACACTCTACCACCACAAACTATCATCCAAAAGACAATTTTATTACCTCTAGGTTATAGACAAATAAAATAAGACTCTAAGGCAATTGTGTTTCCAAAGCCCTCTGAATTAGGAAATGTTTGAATTAGGACCCTCTATTTTATATATGGGAAAACTAAAATATAAAGAGGTTAAATAAATTGCCAAAGGTCACATAACTAACTAGTGTCAGGGTCAGTATTCAACCCAGATATCCTGGCTATACATATCACTTTTAACCACAGCCTTGTGTACAAAAAAAATTCTAATATTGCCTTCTGTTAAAGAAGGAGTTAAAGAACATGACTCTGGACAGGCTGACAGAGAACATATGTTGGAGGGCTTTTTGTGCCATGCTAAGAAGGATGGGTTAATCTTCTAAGCCAGAAACCAGCAAAATTTTTTCTGTAAAGGGTCAGATAGTAAATACTTCATGATTTATAGACCCTATACTGTCTACAAATACTTAATTCTTTTTCATTGTTTATGGCTTTTTTCATGTGTGGAAGAGTTGAGTTTGTACATGAGTTTTGTTTGTATAAAAACAGATCATGGGCCAGATTTGTCCCATAGGCCATAGTTTTCCCTGGTCTAAGCAATGAGGGACCTTGGAGAATTCTGACTGAGCATTGATATAATCAGATTTGTGGTGGGTGGATGATGTTTGTGGTAGATGGATGGTGAGGGGCAAGATTAGAAAAAGGAAGCAGCAAAAACAGTCCATCTAAGAAATGATGGCTGCCTAAATGGAGGTAGTGGCAGTAGGAAGTGGAAGAGAGCATGGACAAGAGAGATCTTAGGCTAGTACATGATGAGATTTGTCAATTAGCTGTGTGGGTGGAAGGAGGGGAATAAATCCAGGAGGACCATGGGTGCAGAGTGGTACCAGGCACCTCTTAAAGAATATCAGAAAGAGAGAGTAAAGGAAGTTGAAGGTGGAATATACCCTGGGATGGAGAAAGTTTGAGGTGTCTGGATTGGCCGGGTATAGTTGTGCATTAGACACTTGAGCATTTATGTTTGGGACATAGGAGAGATCTGAGTAGGACATATGGGCTCAGAGTCAACAGATGGGTTTTAAGCTATGAGAGTATATGAGACAGCCCAGGAAGGACTAAAGAAGAGAAGAGGCTGATGAGAGATCCATGATATCAATATTTAAATAAATATCAATATTTAAGGATGCTATGGAGAAAGAGACACCTGGAAAGGAGACTAAGGAGCTCAGTGAAGAAACCAAATGAGGGAAAAAATTAAGAAGGACAAAGAGGTCAGCAGTGGTAAATACTGCAAGGAAACCAAATAAGATGGCTGAGAAGTGTCCATGGAAGTTGACCATCAGAGGATCATTGGTGGTTTTAGAAAGAAGAGTTATGTCAGACTGGAGAGGAAGGACGCCAACTTGCAAAGAATTAAAGAGAAAGAAGAAAACAGGAATTCAGGTGAAAAGGATTTGTACATTGGGTGATGGGCAGGACCCACATGAGCCAAAGAGAGGGATTCTTTGAAGATATTGGAAAAAAGAGAGAGATAGCTCAATGGAGCAATGTTACTGAGAGGTGCAAGGTGGAATCCAGAACACAGGGAAATGGGTTCACTTTAGGTGTGAGGATGCCGAGAAGCAGGAGAAATGCTCAGTGTTACAGAGACTGATGCTCTGAAATAGACAAGCAGAATGGTAAGGAAATTCATAGCTGATGAAACTCTCTTGGGTCTGTGAATAAGAAGCAGTGCCTTAGGTAGCTGTATATCTAGAGATTCAAGAAAGGTGGTGAACAGGGTTTGTTCCCAGGGTCAAAGAAGCCACCATCCATTAGTACCTACAAGTTAATAAATCCAGACATTCTTCGCAAGGATCTACTGGTGTAGAAAAGGCAGCTTCCACTACCTTTGGAAAATTTTGGCTAAAGTTCCTCTTAAAGGAGTCCCAAGAGCTCTTTGCCTTCTTTGATATGTGACCAGTAGGTCCTTCACTACAACATTTCTATGTAGGCCAGTTATACCATTAGAATGTGTCTCTGTGGTGTAGGTAATATCTTCAGCTTGAGAACTCACAGTTTAGAGGGATTAGTTGACAACTAGCTGAATGCAAGAGGGGTGGCCTGAGCATCACAAGAGTGTGAGTGTGGTTAGGAAACCAAGAGAAAGTGAACTGTATTGAAGTTCAAGTTCACTTCCTTCATATGGAGACTTGTGCTGGCCTTGAGCATGGAGTTGTGGTCATGTGGCTGTTTGCAACAAACCCCACAAAGCACTCGTCCTTTGCAGCCTCATCTTGCCCATGAAAGTCAAGCCTCTGAAAGGGAAAAAAAAAACATACTATTAGTTATTTATGAAAATATATATATATATATATATATATATTTTTTTTTTTCGGTATGTGGGCCTCTCACTGTTGTGGCCTCTCCCCATTGTGGAGCACAGGCTCAAGACACACAGGCTCAGCGGCCATGGCTCATGGGCCCAGCTGCTCTGTAGCATGTGGGATCTTCCCAGACCGGGGCACGAACCCGTGTCCCCTGCATCGGCAGGTGGACTCTCAACCACTGTGCCACCAGGGAAGCCCTGAAAAGATATTTTTAACATCCTGCAAAATAAGACAATGTGGGAGGAGAGATTTATCTCTATGGGAATAGCAGTCTTGAGAGAAACATGACTATTGTTTTTAGAGATCAGCGAGACAAGGCAGTCCTGGAAGAAGGAGAATCATTCTCAGTAGAAATCCACTGTGGGGTGGGGGTTCCTGGGAAGTAGTATTCTGACTAGGGCATGCTGAGCTTGTGATATGCAGTACAGACCTCACACGCAAACACTTGGATAGGCTGGGAGAACAGAGAGGTGTGCTGCCTCCTAATCTGAATTGTAGATGGGGAGCAATGATGGAATGGTCTTGAAATGAAGAATTCTGACAGAGCCTCAGGCTTTTCATCCTGAGTCCTCAGATCCCTCAGAGTAGACACAGTGGATGAAGGTTAATTGTAATGAGCCAGGGGAGGGTCTCAGTGAAGAGGTGACTCAGAGAACTTTCCTCTCCCCTTACCTCTTTCCCTTCCCTCCATTCCTTCCTCCCCTCTTCCTTCCTTCATGTGCCCTGAGTGAGGTTCTGCTCACTGTTGACCCAGTTCCAACTTCAGCTCTTTGTGAAGCTTTCCCCGATGCTCCTCCCAACCCCAGCACAATTTAGTGAGCCCGCCTCTGTGTTTCCATTACATGAAGACAATACGTTCAACTCAGCAGCTTGTTCTAGTTGGCTGTGACTGTGTCTTCCCTTCTCACTGGACTCTGAACAGCCAGAGTGGCCTGTGCCCACCTCCTTCAACCTTCTTTCCTCGTTCCCTGACTAGGTGCTGCACACCTAGAAGGAATATTTTTTTTTAATGTTTGTGAATTGAAATATATACGGGGATTTTGCAAATCAAGAATGTTTTTGAAACTTCAATTTCTTGGCTAATTAGACATAAAATTAGGAAAGTGGCTGAATGATACATATTAAACTCTGAATCCTCTTCAAGATGTATAATAATGTGAAGAGCAGCAGGAATCTTTATTCTCTCCCTCTGAAAATATAATGACAGAGCTAGAGAAGACTAGAAGAATCATTTGCCCCATTCTCCCCTGCCTCCAAGTAGGTTATATTAAATTATCTCAGACAGATGAAAATCTATCCTCCTTTTATTTCAAAAAATGAGATTTTAATTCCACCATTCTAGTATAAAAGAAGGCCTCAGTCAAGCATCTCATCCTGATTTCTTCTCTAAAGCCCACGTGACTCATTTTAAGTTAGAATAGAGCCAGCTTGATAAGAATCCTTTTGTTATAATCTTACAAATTATATATATATATATATATATATATATATATATATATATATATATAGTCTTGACCAAACCAGGTTTAAGATGTGAAACACGATGGTAAAAGGACACAATAAAAGAGTTCTTTAAGTCACTACATATATAGTAGTTTCTTCTCAATCCCTCTCCTTGTACTTGAAATTCTAGGATGTAGGGATGTAAGGATCAATTATTCCTTTCTCTTGTCATGAGAATTTTAAGTCTGAGTCCGTAAACAGTAGTAGTCATTCTTTAGTCATTCCTACTAATAATCAGAAGAGACTGAATGGATTGGGAGGAGAAGAGAATGGTGAGGTATGGATTGAGGTTGTAGTGGGGAAGACTCAAGAGATTGGGGCATTGAAGAAAAGCCAACAGAGACTGTCCCACATCATGGATGGAGGAGGGGTGGGGCACACAGCAGGTGTCCCAGCCTAGGAATGGGGGAGGGGATCTCTGAGGACTACCCACATAGCTACTCCAAGGAGGTTAAGTAGAAGTTCCCCACTTTCTCTTCCATGTCTTCTCTGTAGTTCCATGTGTGGGACTACAGTCAGATTTCAGAAATGGATTTCCATAACTAGGAAGGAAAACAAAAATCAGAGAGGCATTTGATCCTCTGGAAAGAGGACCAAAAAGGAAAATAAGTTACATATTAGGATAAAATGCAACATGATAGAGTTGAGTAGAGTTTACGGGGTCAGCTGTATTCAGACCCCAGTTCTGACATGTGTACGTGAATTGGACAAGTAATTTTGTTCTCTTTAGACCTTGCTTTTTCCATCTATAATAGGGATAATGATATTTTTATTACAGGGTCTTATGATGATTGAATAAAATAATAAATGTCTGCAATACAACATGTGCTCAGACAATAGAAATTCTGTATTGCTTATAACAAAGAGAAACATATTTATCAGTATCTTATTAAAGCTTAGCAGGAGGAAGATCCTGAAGGAGAGAAATAATAAACTAATTAGTTGTACAGCATTAATTATTACTGATTTAAGATATGGAAAATAACATTGATAGCATCTGTTTATTGTTATATTTCAGTAAAGGTAAAGAATAGATATGAGATTCCTCTTACCTTTACTTGCAGCCTTCATTTCTCTGTAAGGTCTTGTTTTCCTCAAATGGGAATTCTCCAGTGAGGCATAGTGGATGCAGTCATGCCCACCCAGTTCCACCCTTGTAAGACCAAACACTCACTCCTCCAGCTACTAGGCCTGTTGGCAACCAAAGGCTCCCAGCTGAGTTTGTTTCTCATGACCCAACCTGCGAGAAAGGGTTTCAGGAAAATTTTGCCATTGGAGGGAGACCACCAGGATTCCAGAGAGGGAAAAGAGAGGGATTTGGGGAGTGATGGGTGCCCGTGTGCTCCAGAGGTCACTGATTATGACTGAAAACTTTGTGAAAGAGTTGCAGGGGGGCCAAGAGGAGGGGACAGAGGATGAAATGTGAGGTGGCTTGATGTGAGTGTGGAAGATTCCAGACTCAAGAAAGGCCCACAAAATTTTACAAGTCTCCACGGGAAACTCAGAGAGAGAGAAAGGCTACAGTGTCACCTCCACCTGGCCCAGCCATATCGGTGTGATGAAATGCCAACCTAACATGGTTATCACTAGGCTAACACCTTATTCAACAAAAGTTTTCTTCTTTAGAAGTTTGCCCTCGACTCTACAGTAGAAATCAAGGAGAAGATGGACTTTATCTGACTCAAGTTCTCTTTATCAGGTTTTTTCCCCTGGGCCAAAACAATTCCATAACAATACTTAGTCCCCCTTCAGCTTTCTATTCTTCAGACAAGAAACTGAAGCTGTTTGCTTTGACCTCTATGGCTCATCAAGTTATTATTATTATTATTTTAAACTTTTACCTTACAGCAAAGGGTTGTAAGGAATTTATAAACTCTGCAAACTCTGGCTTATAGCTTAAAGGGCATAAATGCTCTGTGCCACCAATTCTATGCTATTTTTAAAAGGGCAGATTTTATACTGTACCATAAAAATACTCACCAGGTGTGCTGTAAACATGACTGAGAGTTTCCTGGCTGGGCCTTCATAATATGGGATTTATTGAGCATTTTATTATTTCTAGCTAATAGTATACTTATGTTTCTGGTTACACTTAGAGGTATTGGTGAGTTTGATAAAAACAGGTCACTTCCCCCAGAAGCTGATGGTCAGGTCTCACCTGGTAGGTCTAGGGTTCCTCCTGTGAATGACTTGAATGGAGGTTTTTGTCCTCCCTTTGCAGGAGGTGGAACATGTTTTCTTCCTTCTCCTCACCCCATCATAAGGGCTTTTAACTTATTAAGAAATCATCAATGTGTGCATTATTCAACATCTGTGACAGATCATTCTCCCATCAATTAATGCCACTAGAGTTAGTACTGGAAACCACCAGGGGTAGGAGAGGGAGTAAAAAGGAGTCTGCTCAGAACCACTGCTGTCTGGTCTAAGGGGTATAAGTTCAGAGCCAACATACAGGTCACCTCCCCTAGCTCCCTGCATTGTCCATGGTGGAGCAACCAGGGGTCTACCTCAGTCCTGAAGCCTGGAATAGTTTCAACTGGCTGGTGCTCTAACTCGGGCACTTCCAGCCTAGACCTGGTCTCTACCTGCTCCTTGCACTAGCCACAGTCTGAGAAGAGAGTAGAAGAGATAGCTGGTCACCAGGAGTAAGTTCTCACCTGCTGAAATATGGGAGAACATGTATATTAGCTTGCTAGAGCTATTGTAACAAAGTACCACAAACTGGGTAGCTTAGAACACCAGAAATGTATTGTCTCACAGCTCCAAAGGCCAGAAATCTGAAATCAAGAAGTTGGCAAGGCCATACTCTCTCCAAAGGAGCTGGGGAAGGGTCTGCTCCAGGCCTCTCTCCTTGTAGATGGTTTGTAGCTTTGGCTTGGAAATGGCCATCTTCTTCCTGCATCTCTTCACATTGTCTTCCCTCCTTCTAGGTCCACATCCCCCCTTTTAATAAGGGCAAAAGTCACATTTAATAAGGACCCACACTAATTACATTGATTTAACTTGATTATCCCTGAAAAGATGCTATGTCCAAATCAGGTCACATTCTGAGGTATCGGGGTTCGGGACTTCAACCGATCCTTTTGCAGGGGCACGATTCAATCCATAACAGCTGACAAATGTTCTGGCTCTGATAAGTGGGTGATTGGCTTTCCATGGAGAAAATCCTTTCAATATTGAGATAAATCCAATAGCATCTTGAAAGATTGCCTAGCAGAGTGGTTAGTTAAGTGCCAAGTGAACAGTCCTTGGAAGCAGACAAAACCGCCTGCAAATCAGTTTTGCCTGTTCCAGGTGAGGGCTCCTCTCTCAGCCCCAGCTTTCTCACCTGCAAACTGGGGAAAATCATGGTTTACATTTTATAGGACAGTTTGAAGGTGAGGTGAGAAAATATGAGAGATGCATTGGGTATTAAGGTCTAGGCACATGTTCTGGGTTCAATAAACACATAAGCTATTTTCAAATGTCTCCCCTTCTTTTAGAAAGAAAGAACTTCTAAGAGCACAGCCTGTGCCTATGACTTTAAAGGATTGTCTAAAACCCAAAAGAGCTCTCAAGGCAAACATCCCAGCTCCGGACACTGCAGACAATGACAAGCAAATTGGGTCGATTTGTATCTTACCCTTCAGGCCAATCTAGAAATCTATTGTTGTCCAAGTACTTCCAAGATCATATTTTCCAAAGAGAAACAAGTCTTTCTCTCTTCCTTTAAAAAAAAAAGTCTGAGTCAATATATTCCATGGTGGGCTTCCCTGGTGGCGCAGTGGTTGAGAGTCCGCCTGCCGATGTAGGGGACACGGGTTCGTGCCCCGGTCTGGGAGGATCCCACATGCCGCGGAGTGGCTGGGCCCGTGAGCCATGGCCGCTGGGCCTGCGCGTCCGGAGCCTGTGCTCCGCAATGGGAGAGGCCACGACAGTGAGAGGCCCGCGTACCGCAAACACACACACACACACACACACACACACACAATATATATATATATATATATATATATTCCATGGGTCATGGAAACAAATTACAAAGCTAATACAATGGATTTGAGAAATTGCTAATATAATCAGATTTTGAACAAGCTTTGGAAATGGTTCCTATTTCACAGCACCAAGGGTATTTTTCTAAATCGTCCATTGCTTTCAACAACCCCGTTATAAAACCAACTACAAGTGAGAAAAGCAAATTCAGCAGCAACATCTCTTGTCAGGACCAAGAAACATTCCTCACCAGGAAGCCGTTTTCTGAGAAATATTCAATACCGAATAAACCTATGTGAATTTTGTCACTCAGAGAAGTCTTGGAAAGAGGGACTTGGTGGAAGAAATCACAGTGGGCGGGGGCAATGGAGAGTGGGGAAGAGACACATAGAAGACCTTTATTGCTATCTACCTAGACAAACAAAAAAGGCTTCTGGACCTTTCATTGTAGGAGATGAAAATTATGAGATCCCACACCTCTGCCTTTTAATATAATATTTGAACCTCATAATAAAACCCTGAAGACTTTCCCTGCTGGACCAGTAAAAGAGACACTAAAACATGGAAGTCCCTAAGGCCTTGCTTAGCACATTGTAAATACTTAATTAGTATAAGCTTTTTATCATTTCCTATGTGAAGTGATCCATGTGTCCTAACTGCCCTGGAAAGTCTCAGTTTACACTTGTGGCCTTAACAAAAATATTTATAATGTCTACTTTCGCTTTAAAAAATAACCCAGTTTGGACAATAAATTATATGGTCCACCCTATTGATAAGCACCCCGGGCAAAATCTGTGAATATTCCACCATTTAGGTTTATTTTTCTTTTTGAAAGGACATCTGAAATTGCAGTTAGGATTTTCTTTTCTTTGGGGAATTACTTTCTTTGATAATAGACATAAGCATTGTTCCTTTTGTGATTTTAGACATATGCTTTTAGGTCTTTTTTAAATAAATTAACTTCTGAGCAGTTCTATCAATCAACAAATATTTACTGAGTGTCTACTATGTGCAAAATAGCTTTGTATCCAGTACCAGTCAATATTCAGAAGGGTACTTGAAAGCTTTCATTCAATTGATGAAGATATTCTTTCTATATTCACTCAAGTTACTTTTTTTTTTTTTTTTTTTTTTTTGCGGTATGCGGGCCTCTCACCACCACGGCCCCTCCCGCTGCGGAGCACAGGCTCCGGACGCGCAGGCCCAGCGGCCACAGCTCACGGGCCCAGCCACTCCGCGGCATGCGGGATCCTCCCAGACCGGGACACGAACCCGCGTCCCCCGCACTGGCAGGCAGACCCCCAATCACAGCGACACCAGGGAAGCCCCCTGCTCAGTTACTTTTATAAGCCTTTTGAATTTGGAAATATAATAAAGACTTTAAATTGGTATGAAAGTGAGGCAGTCATCCAGACTGGAAAACACACCAGGCTGGGCATTTGGAGACTTGGGTTCTCTGCCCAGCTGCTAATTAGCCGTGGAATGCTAGGAAGGCATCTTTCCCTCGTTGGGTCCCAGTTTCCTCATCCATAAAATGAGAAAGTCATATGAGATAAGCTCTGAGGCTCCTTTCGACTCTAAAATTCTATGATCTGATGAACCATCACTTTTCAATTGATTAAAATGAATGTTAAGAGATTTCCTAAAGTAAACAAGCCAGGCATGATTCCAATTTGTTTTGTTTTCCCATTTTTCTTTCCATTCAATTTTCCATCTCAAAGCCTTTGGGGGGATGCAAGGAAAATATATCTGAATTGTCATTTAGAAATGACACCTGAAGTCTTCCCCATTTAGAATGTTTAACATGTTACCATTTTAAAGTCCTTTAGGCAGCAAACTTTTAAGGAAATAAAATCTATACAAAAGTTGAGTTAGTTTTAGCCAAGTAGAGAGTCAAAAGTCTTTCCGTTTTTTATCTTACAACTTGTAACTCGGAAGGATAAAAAAGCAAAGGGAGATTGATGAAAAATAAACCCTAATATTCCTGCCACCAACTAAGGGATGGGACAGCCCAAACCAGCTTAATGTTACATGTGAACTAGCCCCTTCATGGATTTTCATAGTTTCTCAGCATCAAATGACCTCATTTGTTGGCTCAGTGGTTTAAAAGAAGCATTCTATTTCCCATGATTGTACTTCAATATGCTCTAATCCTTAGGGATTATTGTGGCAGAATGTTTCAACCCAGTGTAGCGTTCTGGCTCAAATAATTTTCATGAGAGCAAAACTCAGAGTCAATTTATGATCAACAAAGATATTAAAACCTTAAAGTTATATGGCAGGTACCAAAATCAAACTATGTCAGTGAATTAGTTTTTTGTTTTTAATTTACATTTTTGAAAGTGTTTTAACACCACATACACACACACACACAAAAAAAAAACCCTGCAACTTGAACCTTGATGGAATCAAAAAGGAATCTGCGATTTTATTTTATGTACAGCTGGTGGCCAATGTGTTTATCTTGGTAGAGAGAGGGGGCAGGTGGGGGTTAAAAATAGTAGTTAAGATAAAAGAATGATCTCAGTATGGAATTTTTAAATAAATGAGAGAAAGTGGATGGCAGAATTGAAAATCTATATACTCCACAGGAAGCCATGTGGAAATAGAAGAAGAAGCAACAGCTCACCTTCAGAAGAAGAACAAAATGAAGACATCATCAAAGCCCAGCACTTATTAGAGGTGGCCTCTCAGCTTCCCTTCTAATCTCAGGTTGAGAATCTAGGGCTCTTCTGAGAGCACTCTTATGTGCCTATTATGCGTCAGGCAGAACTGGCTACATAATTTAAGAGGCCCAGAGCAAAATGAAAATGCAAGGCCCCTTGTGCAATGACTATAAAGAATTTCAAGATGGCGACAGCAAAACAGTAAATGAAGGATAAGACCCTGTGCAAATGCACATGTCACATACTCATAAAGCTGACCCTGGTGCCAGGTATATGCACACCCACATTAGATCCCACTGTCTCACTGAATTGCACAACATCCCAGGAGGTGTGTACCATTTACCCTGGCTTTACAGATCAGACCACTGAAGCTGAGAGAGGTATTTTACTCAAGTCAATCAGCTAATTGGAGCTCATATCTCCTTCCAAACAGGACAAGTGCTTTCCAACACCCCATTCACAATTAGCTTCTCTACAATATACATAGGTCAGTAAAACCCTCAATATTATAGCTGAACTCCTAGTCTTCCAAAGAAGATCTGGACTTCAATCAGGTAAGCCTCCCAAACCTGCCCTACTTGTTCTTTTTGTACATTGTTCACAGTTTTGCCAGATAAGTATTAGATAAATAAATAAGTGGATAAACACGGCATTTATTACAATAATAATATACTTTGGTAAATCATGTTTTCATTTTTGAAAGCATAGGCACATGATTTTAAATTTTTTATTATTTTTATTGAAGTATAGTTGAAACAATATTATATTAGCTTCAGGTGTACAGTATAGTGATTTGACATTTATATACATTACAAATTGATCACATGATAAAACTAATAACCACCTGTCACCATACAAAGTTGTTACAATATTATTAACTATGTTCCCTATGCTGTACATTACATCTTCATATATTTTAAAACTGGAAGTTTGTGCTTCTTAATCCACTTGACCTATTTCACTCATTCCTCCTACCCTCTCCCCTCTGGCTACCACCAGCTTGTTCTCTGTATTTATGATTCTGCTTTTGTTTCATTTTGTTGTTCATTTTTTTTAGATTCCATTTATATGTGAAATCATATGGTATTTGTCTTTCTTTGTGTGACTTCTTTCACTTGGAGTAGTACCCTCTATGTCCATCCATGTTGTTGCAAATGGCAAGATTTCATTCTTTTTTATGGCCGAGTAATATTCCATCCTATTTGCTAAGCACTGTGCTAATCACTGGAAATAAATACACATATATGTAAACACAAATGCAGGTTTGTTTGCTTCCCCCCCCCCCCGCCTTAAAGGCCTTACCATCTAATTGGACTGAAAGAAAAATGAGAGAAAAACACAGCAGTGTGATTAGTGCAAGATCATGGTGTGAACAGGCTTAGCACAGAAATAGAAATAAATCAGAATGGGGACTTGGGGAAGGTTTCCAAAGGACAAGATGATTTTTGAAGGTGAGTAAAATGTATTTAGATTTAAAAAAAAAAAAAAAAAAAAAAACCTCTGGGAGAAAATTTCAGAAGTAAGAACAACATTTACCAAGGTCCACAAAATATCATATGGCAAGTTGTGAAGAAAGGATGCATGTGCAGGGTGGTGGGAGACAAGAATGAAAAAACTAAGGCAGACTATCAAAGGAGCTTGGGTGCAAAGCCCAGGACACCAGCTTTCTCCCAAAAGTTTTGAGGAATCATTCTGGGAAACAAATGACATTCCCGTGACAAAAGACATGGCTCTCAATCAGGAAATATTTGGAAATGGAAATCCCAGGCTTCACAGCCAAAAACTGGCCTCAATCTTGCCAGCCCCACATATCCTCAGTTCTCCATAAAAGTCATCCCACAAATGTTCCAAAATTCCTGAGAATGAGAAAGACCAGACTTCATGGAATTCTTATAAGAATTGGTTTCATAGCTGAACATCCACCCATAACCCCTGGTTTGTTAAGGCCAGCCCCACCAGCCTTGTCACACCATTAAAGGTTTACAGTCAGCCTTGCACAATGGAGGAGCTTCAGGTCTTGAATGGGGGATCCAGTCTCTTCAAACCAAAGTACCTTCTGTGGCAAATCTGTAGACTTAATGGACCTCTAAGTCACCTTCTATGCACTTAGTGTAAGGCCTGCTGCTTTAAGCTATTTCTCAACCCTAACCAGTTGCTATCTTGCCTTCACCACCCTAGTTCGGGGCTTTGTCTTAGACGATCACATTAGCCTCCTATCCGACCTGCAGCCTTAGTTTTCCTGTGTTTGAATTCGTTCTGCACCCAGCTGCCAGAACAACTTACATAAAGCAGAAATCTGACCAGTTCCATTCCCTGCCTCTACTTGATGAAGTCCAGGCTCATTGGCATGCCATGTAGGGACCCTCATAACTGGCCCTCACGTACCTCTGGGCCTGATTACCTCCCACCCCTCCCTGAATGTATTCCCCTGACATAGAACTGCTGTGGTTCTTGCACTCACTACATGTTTTACATCCCCATGCATTTCTCAATTCCATCTGCCTAAAATCCCCTCTTTACATTCTTTCCCTGGCTGACTCATTCTTTAAGAGTTGATCCAGTTGCCATCTCCTCCAGAAATCCACCCTTCACTTCCTCAGCCTGTGATAGGTGTCTCTCCTCTATGCTCTCATCAACACTCTTCACATATATCTTCCTAGATGGCATCATCGTGATCATTTACGTATGTATCTCCATTTTGGACCATACAGTGCCTATACTCACTGTGTATGTGTGTAAATATCATGGCTTTCTAAGTTGGGGTCCCAAGATGAAAAGGAAGAAATTAGGTAGGATAGATAGAACTAAATGTTAAATGGCCATAAGGGGCCATAAAAGAAATAACTTTCTTTCATTTTATTCTTCCCTGCTGCCTAAATCTAGAACACCTCGTACTTAATAAATCTATCCTATAGACATTCATGAGAAAAGAAAAAGAGATGATCTTTACTCTACCTTGGATTCACTCACAGAATGGGGCTTCAAAATAATTACCACCCCTCATGGAGGTCTAAAAGCATTAGAAGTTCTCCAATTCCCTGGACAAGACAGGCCACAGGAGGCAGCTTTATTAAGACAAAATTGACAGGGTATTGGCAGCCCTAATATTTTTTCCTTTCTGTCCCTAACTAAACTGGTAAAAGGCAACCATCCATTCAGAGATGGTAAAAAAAAGTCTCACTTGAGGTCTCAAGACAGCCAGCAAGGTAAAGCCTGTTTTTCAAATCTCTCTCAAGTATAGCTCAGGACTAATTTGAGGACAAGAAACAATTCCAGTGCCTTGTAAATTGCAATCCACATTGCAACTACTAGCAGCCACAGTTTAGCACAGTTAGAAGTCAATTAAGGGGGGCCCAGGATTAAGACAGCATGGAGACTGAATTATCTCACACCAGCAGGAAAGAGTTGTTTCTTCAGTTCAGGTTCATGGTCTTTGGAGCAGAAGTGGTTTTGAAAAGAAAGAAAATACAGGCATTTGTGGCCTGTTACTTTCTGCAAGACAAGGAAATAGAGAAGATTCCACTCTAAATATATAGCCAGCTCTTCAATATTCCTTAACTAAAGAATTTATTTTTTAATAGATTTCAAGTACAAATTTCAGACCTTTAGGTTCATTGGGAACAGCTAAAAATACCAAAACATGGAGTAAACCACAACATCCTGCAGTTCCCTCCATATGTTTTATTTTCTCTCCCTGTTTATGGTATAAAATAGGTGAAATAAAAGTAAAAGTTTAATTACAAGAAATAAAGTGTCAGCAGTGAAGTTCACAGCCAATTTCTGCACTTGGAGCTACGTAGCATGCTTCTATGATACGATTGTAGGTTTTTAATTGTGCAATAAGATAATTCCAACAATAAAAACCATTAGTAAGCAGGTGTTCTACAATGTTCTCAGGGAGTTTTTCAGGAGTTGGCATGCATTTGATAAATGTACTCCCAAGCCCAAGCTCCTATGCAGAGATATGTGGCTTCACATGGAAAAGGTTCTTGCGCACCTGCAGTAATCAAGCTAACGTACTGGGAGGTGAGAGGACTGAGGGACACACACCCTTCTCTCTTTGGGTGAACGTTGAAGTATTAGCGAGGCCTCACCCACAGAAAGGCGGTATTGTCATTTGCTGACTATGCCCATCCACATTTTTTCTAACTATCGTTCTAGAGATTCACCATGTGACTCTTCAAATAACCATAAAAGTAGCAAGTCAAATTGCGACTTTATTATAAAACTCAAAGTCTTAACATGGCCTTTAAAGTTATTAGGGTTTGGGCTTCCCTGGTGGCGCAGTGGTTGAGAGTCCGCCTGCCGATGCAGGAGACACGGGTTCGTGCCCTGGTCCGGGAAGATCCCACATGCCGCGGAGCGGCTGAGCCCGTGAGCCATGGTCGCTGGGCCTGTGCGTCCGGAGCCTGGGCTCCGCAGCGGGAGAGGCCACAACAGTGAGAGGCCCGCATACCGCAAAAATAAAATAAAATAAAATAAAATAAAAAAGTTATTAGGGTTAAAAAATGAAAAGGATGTGAGCTTGCATCTAAGCCTTGTGCTGAATCCAGCAGAATCCTTTGACAAGGTCTTTTTATGCACCACCGACATTTAAAGCAGAATGAAGCAGCGCTGCCTGGTGGCCGAAGGGACAGGTACCCTCAGCACAGCTCTTCAGACACCCGCTGCTCTAAGGTGTGCACGGTCTGGGAACCATCTCTCTAAACTCCAGCAAGAGAAAACAAATTGGGTATGTTTCATAATAATTTCAGGAGGGAATTATTACATCCCTCGTTTGTAAATGTAAGAATATTTTACTTCTTTCCCTTTGTCTGGTTAGCCAGCCTTGACTTGAGCCAACTACTTCTAAGACCCGACAGCATGGAAATACAGCAGTGGACATGGAGTCATCCTTAGGTTCCCACCCAGCTCTCAGCTCACTTATGCAGCATCTCTTGAGGGTGTCCTCACAGAATAAACAAGACCTACCCGGAGGCAACATCCTTCCCTCAGAGATTGAACAGCCCTTGAGAAGGAAAGTTAAAACGTGTACTTAAAAGAAAGGGCCCTTTTCTGGTTACATACTATTCCAGCTTCAAGAAACTTCCCATGAGGTGATTTTTCTGGGGTCTTAAGTAGATAAGGCACTGCCTTGTCAGAGGCCTCAAGTGTGAACGGAGCCTTCCTCCTCCTCACTCCCTGTTCTATCTCATTTCCTCTTCACACCACCACCACTGCCCATCGTTGTGTCTTCGAAAATTCATGGCAGTCAATTCCTCTTCACTGGAGGAAATCCAGAGCAGATGATCAGTTCATGAGGAGCTAAAATTAGGTCAAGGTATCCTATCTAAGGCAACACTGAGTGGAAAGATCTGTGTGCGTCCAAGCCAACATTTATACAGATTGCTAAAGGTTCAACCAGGAAAACTTAATAGCAATACCAAGTTCAAAGGTAAGAATATGTTGCAAAGGGGAAATGAAACCAGAGGTCAGGATCTGGGAGGGAATAGGAGCAGAGCAGATCAGGAAGGGAGCAAGATGATGCCAGGCAATTGTTCGAACTCTCAATGGCCTGCTTTCAACTCATCCATTTTGGTTATTAAGCCCAGTAATGGACATGGGCACTGGCTGAACGGTTCAGAGTTGGTGCCAATACCCCCTGCTTCCAGAAACTTTTCTTTATCTATTTATTTTTTTAATTGTTACCTCTTTAAGTAACAGGTCCTTCTTTACTACTCATTGAGAGTGTAGCAGTAAAATAGATGAAAAATCTGGTTCCCTCTGATATTGAAGAGCACCGGTTAAAAACCAAACATCTTCCCCTTGTTGGGGGAGAAATGGGTGAGGGTAACAGTAGACCTTATGACATGCCTAATCTAGCCTAAACTTTTTCTTCTGATATATATATATATATATATATATATATATATATATATATATATATATTTTACCTCTGAATGCTGTATTTCCAACCAGAGGAAGAAGAGCTTCAGGCACATAAAAAATCATTCATACAGCATCAGTCTGTACTCAGCCCCATGCTTGGTGTTATAGAAGTTTACAAAATTACACAATACAGTCACTACCTTCAAAGTTTTCACAGTCTCATTAGAAAGGCAAAAGACTTATATGAAGCTGCAAATGTAGGTGTGTTTCAACTGGATTTTCCTAGGTAACAAACCACCCCAAAACTCTATGGCTTACAATAATAATTTATTCTTTCATGATTCTGGGGATTGGTGATTTGGGTTGAGACATCCTAGCTCTGCCAGACACAGTATCTGATGAGTTCACTCCCATATCTGGGGCCTCAACTGGGACAGCTGGCAAGTCTAGGGCAACTAGACCTTTCTCTCCACAGGAAAAAGAGGTCAGGTTTGTCCATAGAGTGGACAAGGTTTAAGAGAGCAAGTTCAGAGGCTGCAAGGCCTCTGGAGGCTCAGATTCACAGCCTGCACAACATCCTTCTGCCATATCCTGCTGGTCAAATCATGTCATGAGCCAGCCATTATTCAAGAGGTGGAGAAACCAAGTTTATCTCTTTATGGGACAAGCTGTAAAGAATTTGTAACCATATTTAGTTTACCACAGTCAACCACTGGCTGTATTGATTTGTATACCTCCCACATGTCAAAGAAATTCACCTTTTTCCAAGACTGCCAAAAATTGGATTCAGTCCAATATCTCAAGAACTGCATCTGGTCCAGCAGTGGATGATATCCCTTGGGTTTAGTTTGTTGCACGTGGCTCCTCTTAATCCAGAAATCTGTGGTTTAACAGGCAAGTTCATTTGCTCCCTTCTCCCATATACCTAACATAATGATGGTGAGATGGCAACGAGATAATGATAATAAAAATTTCCATTCAAGAAAAGGAGAAATGGGAAGCACATAGGAGTCATTGATCCATAGCAATTCAAGAATCTAGTCATGTACATATTACCATAAGAAATAGCCCCTATTTAAGATAAATATCTTTACTCATTCTGCTTCCTACTCAAAGAAATTTGAGGTCCCAAAGTCATCTTTTCACTTTGAACTGTATTGGTCCCTTTTATAAGCTTATACAACCCCCTTTAAAACTGTGTGAGTTTCTTATGTATCAGACTATAGTCATTTAATTATACAAAGGATACACACATAATTCTTTTTGATGCTGTCTCCTTTCTTCTTTGGGAAGCAAATGCTATGGGTTAATGCCCTTAAGATCTTTAGAAATTATTTTGTCCAGTTGAGAGAATCTCGTAGAAACCATCATAAATCTTTCTGAGGTCTTCACAAAGTCCTTAAAGCCACCCCTTGATTAGATTTTGCAAGGATATTTTGTAAACTGGAGAGGTTGGGAATGAAAAACAATTTTATTTTCTAATCTAGAAAGTCCTGGGTGCTCTCTATGTCCTCTATTTTCTGCTTGCAAATCAAATAATTTTTTCTTTAGTTCATCTCTTTCTTCTTATATAACATCAACATTCTGCCTCAAAATTTCCTTAACAAGATCCACAACTTTATTAGGTGTGTTTTCTAACTTCTGAGTTACCACATGCAATAGTTTTGCCAATTGTTTTGATCCAAAACCAGTGCCACGCATTTTAGGTGGCAGCATTCCACTTCTAGTTACCAATTTCTGTTTCAATTAGCTTCTGCTGCACAACAAACCACCTCAAAAGTTAGCAGCTTAAAACATTTATTTCTCATAGGTCTGTGGGTCAACAAATTGTATTGGATCCAAAAGCATGCTCATTGGTCTGAATATGCAACCTGTCAACAGCAGAGATGAACACGGAGCCCCTGATATAGCATCACTTCCTGGGGAACCCGCCAGCCATCTAATGGCAGGTGAATTACACTGGACCACTTCCATGTAGTCTTCCATGAAAGGTAGAACTTTGTTCTCATGGAATGGACACTTACTCTGGATATGGATTTACCATCCCTTTCCACAATGCTGATGCTGAAACCCCATCCATGGACTTACAGGATGTCTTATGGATATTACAGTATTCTACACAGTATTGTTCTTCATCAGGAAACTTATTTTTCAGCAAAAAGTGGGTCATAGGTTTATGCTCATGGGATTCACTGGGCTTACAATGGTCCTCATCCTCCTGAAGCAACTGGCTTGATAGTATGGTGGAAAGGCCTTTGAAGACTCAGTGTCAGTTGAGTGCCAATCCTTTTGCAGGCATGGTGTGATATTCTCCAGGATGCAGCAAATGCTCCAGATTAGTGACTGTTATATTGTACTTTTTCTCCCATACATAAGATTCAGGCGTTTGAGAATCAAGGGATGGAAACAGAAGTGAATGCTCTCATATTACCCCTAACCATCCACTAATAAAATTTTTGCTTCCTATCCTCACAGTTTGGGGCTCTGCATGTCAATAAACCAATAGCCAAAGAAAGCAGTTACTTTCTTGGCTGGGTGATTGATTCTATAAAGGAAAAATTGGTTTACTACTCGAGAGGTTTTTTTCTTCCCACCGATCCTGACACCAATTGGGTATCCTACAATTCAATTCAATTCTGATACTACCTGAGTGAGCCTCAGACCCCACAACTTTAAGGGCTCAGTCCCACAAGACTCCCCTCACTTCAAATGCCAATTCCAAGTATTGGGTCCCCAGGCTACCTACACTTTTGTCCAACTTGGCTAAAAAGTCAGGCATTCCCACAACCCCCTTCCTCAGGTTCGATAATTTGCTAGAAGAACTTACAGAACTCAGGTAAATGCTCTACTTACTATTAGTTTACCACGAAGGATAAAAATGAACAGCTAGATGGAAAGGCACATAGGGCAATGTCCAGAAGAGTCTTGAATATAGGAACCTCTGTTCCCTTGGAGTTCAGGTGCACCACCCTCCCAACACACATATGTGTTTGCCAACTCAGAACCTCTCCAAATCCCACTGTTCCGGGGTTTTAATGAAGGCATCATTTACATAGACATGACTGATTGAATTGTTAGCCATTGGTGATTAACTCAATCTCTGGCCCCTCTCCTTTCCCCAGAGGATTGGGGGTGGGGCTGAAATTTCCAACCCCCTAATCATATGGTTCCTCTGATCAGTGGTCCCCATCCTGAAGCTTCTTCTCACCAAGAGTCCCTTCATTAGAACAAAAGATGCTCATATCACCCTATCACTCAGGAAATCTCAACGGTTTCAGGAGATCTATGCCAGGAACTGCGGACAGAGACCAAATATTTTTCTTATTATACCACACTACTACACAATGGGGCAGAGACCTTTTAATATTTCCATGCTCTGAGATAAAAGTAAATGGAAAACTACAATAACCCAGTATAGATGAGACTGCTAATAGCACAGACCCTTCAGGAATGAAGGTTTAGGTCCCCCTCCCATCATCAGGAGAAAACCATGGTGAGTTGAGTTACTCTCTCGGAGTGAAGGAAATATGACATGGTTTCTGTAAGAAGGAAGTTATGAGTACCGTCTGTGCCATGTGAATAGTTGCAGAAAAGAGGACTGTAGTACTTATTAGTATTTCTTCCTTATTTTGATATGAATATACACAGTATATATTTTTTATTTCTTTTCCTTTTTTTTACAGTGGCCAAGATTTTTATTAAAAGTAAAAAAAAAAAAAGAAACCTATTTCAAATTTTTGGACAGTTTTCATACACGAACTCCACAAAGGCATATATTTATTTATGTTTAATATTTTCTTTAAAAATATTAAGTACAAATCTAGTTATAATTTTTTAGAGTTAAAAATTCATTAATTATTTTTCCCATCTTCATTCTGTTTTTTTAAAATTTTATTATTATTATTTTTTAACATCTTTATTGGAATATAATTGCTTTACAATGTTGTGTTAGTTTCTGCTGTATAACAAAGTGAATTAGCTATAAGTATACATATATCCCCATATCCCTAATAATAACATATATTTAGGCATTTAGAACATGTATCTAGTATTTTATGATAAAATTTAGTATTTTTGCTTACTAGTTTGGCACTATGATGCTTTTATCATTGATTTTTGAAAGTAATAAGTAATGCTAATCGTTCTCATAGTAATTCACAAGTAACTAAAGCTCTTATTTAGATTTCACAAATTTGAATTAAATGTAAAGTTTATTAAAATTAAGCACATAAATGACAAAATATGTCCATTTCAATCAACATTTTGACTCTAAAATTAAATATAAATATATGATATACTAAAGCTGGAAAAGCCAGATTAATTTTTCCAAGATCTTTTTGTCAAGTATTTGAATTTTCTTTGAAAATTACCCGGATTTAAATGCTTTTTCTGGATCTCCTTAACTCTATAACCCAAATTGTCTCCTTTAAATTCTATGAAATAAATTCTTTAAGCCTCAGTTGCTTTTATAAAATGACAAACAGTAGCTACATCTTAGTGCTGTGAAGATGAAATAAAGTAGAACTTTTTCAGTGATTGATGCACTGTTAGCCTTCAGGCAGTGTTAGTGTAGCTAAAGATTAAGGAACAGATTGATAGTAAAGGAAGGACCATAGCCATCATTCCCTGCTTACTGTATACCATGCCACAAAGACAATAGGATCCTAGACTTGGGCTTTCTGAGCATTTGACAAGGGCCTCATACAGTGCTTTCCAACTAACTTCCAACTGCTGGTGACTGTGTTTCTGTGCTTGAGAGTTTTTCTCCACAAGGGGAAAACTGCTCTACATCTAAAGCTGGCCAGAAGTTCAGGGGAATTAACACCTCTGGGTGCAGCCCTTAGGCACTGCCAATGGGAGTTAGTCTAGCTCAGCTGCCTCACCCTAATACCCTAAACTCTAGTTGCCCACAGCATTATTTGGCTCTATGATATAAACCTTATTGGCTGTTTTCCTTCCCTTGTCTTACTTCCCTACGCCTTATCAGTAATTCCTGCACTTCTCAAATGAACTATTGGTCCACAAATCCTTGTCTCAGGGTGTGCATGTGAGGATATCCAAACTAAGAGCAAATTAATGTAAATTGAACAAGCACTTCTTCTGCCATTCAGTTAAGCTTAATGTGAATTTGAGAAATTCTGCAAGAAGTTAGACATAAAAGTCAATCATGGACTCCCCTGGTGGCGTAGTGGTTGAGAATCCGCCCGCCGATGCAGGGAACACGGGTTCGTGCCCCGGTACGGGAAGATCCCACGTGCCGCGGAGCAGCTGGGCCCGTGAGCCATGGCCGCTGCGCCTGCGCGTCCGCAGCCTGTGCTCCTCAGTGGGAGAGGCCACAGCAGCGAGAGGCCTGCGTACCGCAAAAAAAAAAAAAAAAAAAAAAAAAAAAAAAAAATTCAATCAGGACACAGATGAGGGAAAAATTAAATTATTAATTTTGTCCGGGACTCAAAGATCTTTTCCTTTCTGATTCCCATAGTATCTAACATGAGACGTATTCATAATGGTTAACATTATATATCAATATTTAAGCTACAAGTTATTAGAGGGTGAATATGATTGAGCTGAAAATGAAATGAACATCCCTTCCAGAAAGGCTCCATTCTCTGTCCCTCCATGTCTCACTTTGGCAGCTGGAAGTGGTCAGCTACTCAGCTTTCCTTCTCAGACTGTCCACCCACCTCAGTGCTCCAGGATGAATGGTTAGTGATTCTCTGATCACCCAACTCTCCCTTCGAGACTTCAATTGCTCCACTACTGCGTAAAGCTTAATGTCTGTAATAAATTCCTTATCTCCTAATACTCATAACCCCAACAGAATCAAAATATTGGGTTGGCCAAAAAGTTCATTCAGGTTTTTCCATAAAATCTGTTGGCCAACCCAGTATATAAAAATATGACATCACAGACAGAACAAGCCCCTGAAGAAATTTTTCTAAATGGGGTTGCTATTAGGGAATAACACTCTTCCCACTCTTGATGTTTCTTTCCATGTAGGGGAAGCTCCACCAGTGAAACCCTCCTGGCCTCTTTCCCCACCTACTCATATGCATCCGTTGATGTGCTTGGGATAAGGAAGTGGCTCCACATAGGCCTGTCCCTTCCTCCTGCTCTCGGGAGTGAGCCTGCCAGTGAGAGCACACTCTAAGCTTGCTCTAAGCTTGACGGGGCAGGTCTCTGCAGTGAGCTGGCTCTGCCTGCGGTGGGGTGGGCATGTCCTTCTGACTCTGGATTGTGAGATCCACTTGCCACATTCTCCAGCCCTATTAGAATAAAGATCATATTTTAGGCTTCATCTGTCCTATTCCTGTATATTTCTCAACTGGTTCAGAACTCAACAGGGGAAGAGAAGTGTTTATTATTGGGCTCCCTTGAACCCCAGAACAAATTACTCAGGGAGACCTAAGGAAGCTCTCCACCAGCTCATGAAGGATGCAATGGCAATAGAACAAAAGAGAGTGAGAGGACAGTCAAAGGAAAAAGCAAGAGCAGAGAAAGGAGGCAGTAGGCAGGAAAAGGAAGATGAGATTGAAGAACATAACTAAGTTTTTCAGATGGAAAATAATGAGGGATGAAGTTTGACAAGGGATGGGGCAGCGGGGCAGCTGATGGAGGGCCTTGAAGACAAAATTTAAGTTTTAATAAGAGTTACTTTAATTTTCCACCAATTATTCCACTTTCTCCTAATATTAAATTCTGTGATCAGCTTCACTTCCAATTTAATGATGCAATTGACTCTTTTATAGATCTCTTTTATTGTTAGTATATGCTTCTTAATAGCTAAATCTGAGGAATGCTCTACCAATAGTAATAATAGTCCCATGCTCATTTTGTCTGCCTCTGACAGCATCCTTACTTTATTTGCCTTCACTTGGAATATATTTTTCAGTCTTACAATATTAAAAATACTTATCAGGAGTAGAATCATTTTTCTATGCTGTGAAAATTATTTCAGGACCTTTTACCAAGAAAGACAAGGAGAGAGAGATTTTGGGTTGATAGAGTTTTCCCTGGCTCAGTATCTGTCAGGAATTTTAACCTATGAATTGTACCTCAGTGTCTGAGTTCACCTGTGTGTTATGAATCACACTATTGGAAAAGGTACCAAAATTTCACTTTGGTCTCCCTACTCTCTGCCCCATCCCCCTCCCCACATTTCAAATTCATTTTTGTTTCTGTTCCAGGCCTAATGAGACTGTGATCAATGTATCTGGAGCTGACCCTGCCTTCAAGTCTTCAATCATACATTCTCTGTCTAATCCACTACACTCTCCTCTTTGTCAAATGATGGATTTATTTAGTTAAGAAAAATAAAAATACAGTCACGCCTCCACTCCACAAACAGGCCTCCGGTTTGATTTTCTTCATTTTATGAAATCCAGCCAAACACAGAAAATAAACCGGGTCTGTACAGAATCTGTCTCTGGGCTGATAATATATATATATTTTTAACATCTTTATTGGAGTATAATTGCTTTACAATGGTGTGTTAGTTTCTGCTTTATAACAAAGTGAATCAGCTATATATACACATATATACCCATATCTCCTCCCTCTTGTGTCTCCCTCTCACCCTCCCTATCCTAGCCCTCTAGGTGGTCACAAAGCACCAAACTGATTTCCCTGTGCTCTGTGGCTGCTTCTCACTAGCTATCTATTTTACATTTAGTAGTGTGTATATATATATATATATATATATACAAGCCACTCTCTCACTTCTTCCCATCTTACACTTCCCCCTCCCCGTGTCCTCAAGGCCATTCTCTATGTCTGCATCTTTCTTCCTGTCCTGCCACTAGGTTTTTCAGAACCACTTTTTTTTTTTAGATTCCATATATATGTGCTAGCACACGCTATTTGTTTTTCTCTTTCTGTCTTACTTCACTATATATGACGGACTCTATGTCCATCATCTCACTACAAATAACTCAGTTTCATTTCTTTTCATGCCTGAGTAATATTCCATTGTATATATGTGCCACATCTTCTTTATCCATTCATCTGTCGATGGACACTTAGGTTGCTTCCATGTCCTGGCTATTGTAAATAGAGCTGCAGTGAACATTGTGGTACATGACTCTTTTTGAATTACGGTTTTCTCAAGGTATGTGCTCAGTAGTGGGATTGCTATGTCCTATGGTAGTTCTATTTTTAGTATATTATGGAACCTCCATACTGTTCTCCATAGTGGCTGTATCAATTTATATTCCCACCAACAGTGCAAGAGGGTTCCCTTTTCTCCACACCCTCTCCAGCATTTGTTGTTTGTAGATTTTTTGATGATTACCATTCTGACTCATTTAAAGTGATACCTCATTGTAATTTTGATTTGCATTTCTCTAATGATTAGTGATATTGAGCATTCTTACATGTGTTTGTTGGCAATCTGTATAGCTTCTTTGGAAAAAAGTCTATTTAGGTCTTCTGCCTGTTTTTGGATTGGGTTGTTTGTGGTTTTGATATTGAGCTGCTTGTAAATTTTAGATAACAATCTTTTGTCAGTTGTTTCATTTGCAAGTATTTTCTCCCATTCTGAGAGTTCTCTCTTTGTCTTGTTTATGGTTTCCTTTGCTGTGCAGAAGCTTTTAAGTTTCATTACGTCCCATTTGTTTATTTTGTGTTTATTTCCATTTCTCTAGGAGGTGAGTCACAAAGGATCTTGTGGTGATTTATGTCATAGAGTGTTCTGCCTATGTTTTCCTCTAAGAGTTTTATAATGTCTGCCCTCACATTTAGGTCTTTAATCCATTTTGAGTTTATTTTTGTGTATGGTGTTAGGGAGTGTTCTAATTTCATTCCTTTACGTGTAGCTGTCTAGTTTTCCCAGTAGCACTTATTGAAGAGGACGTCTTTTCTCCATTGTATATTCTTACCTCCTTTATCAAAGATATGGTGACCATATGTGCGTGAGTTTACCTCTGGGCTTTTTATTCTGTTCCATTGATCTATATTTCTGTTTTTGTGCCATTACCATACTGTCTTGACTACTGTAGCTTTGTAGTATAGTCTGAAGTCAGGGAGCCTGATTGCTCCAGCTCTGTTTTTCTTTCTCAAGATTGCTTTGGCTATTTGGGGTCTTTTGTGTTGCCATACAAATTGTGAAATTTTTTGTTCTAGTTCTGTGAAAAGTGCCACTGGTATTTTGATAGGGATTGCATTGAATCTGTAGATTGCTTTGGGTAGTATAGTCATTTTCACAATGTTTATTCTTTCAATCCAAGAACATGGCATATCTCTCCATCTGTTTGTATCATCTTTAATTTCTTTCATCAGTGTCTCATAGTTTTCTGCAAACAGGTCTTTTGTCTCCTTAGATAGGTTTATTCCCAGGTATTTTATTCTTTCAATTGCAGTGGTAAATGGGAGTGTTTCTTTAATTTCTCTTTGAAATTTTTCATCATTAGTGTATAGGAATTCAAGAGATCTCTGTGTGTTAATTTTGTATCCTGCTCCTTTACCAAATTCATTGATTAGCTCTAGTGGTTTTTGGTAGCATCTTTAGGATTCTCTATGTATAGTACCATGTCATCTGCAAACAATGACAGTTTTACATCTTCTTTTCCAATTTGGATTCCTTTTATCTCTTTTTCTTCTCTGATTGTTGTAGGTAAAACTTCCAAAACTATGTTGAATAATAGTTGTGAGTGTGGACAACCTTGTCTTGTTCCTGATCTTAGAGGAAATGGTTTCAGTTTTTCACCATTGAGAACGATGTTGGCTGTGGGTTTGTATATGGCCTTTATTATGTTGAGGTAAGTTCTCTCTATGCCTACTTTCTTGGGGGGGTTTATCATAAATGGGTGTTGCATTTTGTCAAAAGCTTTTTCTGCACCTATTGAGATGATTATATGGTTTTTCTCCTTCAATTTGTTTATATAGTTTATCACATTGATTGATTTGCATATATTGAAGAATCCTTGCATTCCTGGGGTAAACCTCACTTGATCATGGTGTATGATCCTTTTAATGTGCTGTTGGATTCTGTTGGCTAGTATTTTGTTGAGGATTTTTGCATCTATGTTCATCAGTGATATTGGCCTGTAGTTTTCTTTCTTTGTGACATCTTTGTCTGGTTTTGATATCAGGGTGATGGTGGCCTCGTAGAATGTGTTTTGGAGTGTTCCTCCCACTGCTATATTTTGGAAGAGTTTGAGAAGGATAGGTGTTAGCTCTTCTCTAAATGTTTGATAGAATTTGCCTGTGAAGCCATCTGGTCCTGGGCTTTTGTTTGTTGGAAGGTTTTTAATCACAGTTTCAATTTCAGTGCTTGTGATTTGTCTGTTCATATTTTCTATTTCTTCCTGGTTCAGTCTCGGAAGGTTGTGCATCTCTAAAAATGTGTCCATTTCTTCCAGGTTGTCCATTTCATTGGCATATAGTTGTTTGTAGTAATTTCTCATGATCCTTTGTATTTCTGCAGTGTCAGTTGTTACTTCTCCTTTTTCGTTTGTAATTGTATTGATTTGAGTCTCTCCCTTTGTTTTCTTGATGAGTCTGGCTAATGGTTTATCAATTTTGTTTATCTTCTCAAAGAACCAGCTTTTAGCTAATTGATGTTTGCTATTGTCTCCATTTCTTTTTATTTATTTCTGATCTGATCTTTATGATTTCTTTCCTTCTGCTAACTTTGGGAGTTTTTTGTTCCTCTTTCTCTAATTGCTTTAGGTGTAAGGTTAGGTTGTTTATTTGAGAAGTTTCTTGTTTCTTGAAGTAGGATTGTATTGCTGTAAACTTCCTTCTTAGAACCGCTTTTGCTGCATCCCATAGGTTTTGAGTCATCGTGTTTTCATTGTCATTTTCTTCTAGGTATTTTTTGATTTCCTCTTTGATTTCTTCAGTGATCTCTTGGTTATTTACTAATGTATTGTTCAGCCTCCATGTGTTTGTATTTATTACAGATTGTTTCCTGTAATTGATATCTAGTTTCATAGCATTGTGGTCAGAAAAGATACTTGATATGATTTCAGTTTTCTTAAATTTACCAAGGCTTGATTTGTGACCCAAGATATGATTTATCCTTGAAAATGTTCCATGAGCACTTGAGAAGAAAGTGTATTCTGTTGTTTTTGGATGGAATGTCCTATCAATATCAATTAAGTTCATCTTGTTTAGTGTATCATTGAAAGCTTGTGTTTCCTTATTTATATTCATTTTGGATGATCTGTCCATTGGTGAAAGTGGGGTGTTAAAGTCCCCTACTATGATTATGTTACTGTCGATTTCCCCTTTTATGGCTGTTAGTATTTGCCTTATGTATTGAGGTGCTCCTATGTTGGGTGCATAAATATTTACAATTATTATGTCTTCTTCTTGGATTGATCCCTTGATCATTATGTAGTGTTCTTCTTTGTTTCTTGTAATAGTCTTTATTTTAAAGTCTAATTTTGTCTGATATGAGAATAATTTCTCCAGCTTTCTTTTGAAAAAGTAAAAGAAAATGTATCATTCTCCATTCCCTCACTTTCAGTCTTTATGTGTCCCTATGTCTGAAGTGGTTCTCTTGTAGACAGCGTATATACAGGTCTTATTTTGGTATCCTGTCAGCCAGTCTATGTCCTTTGTTTGGAGCATTTAATCCATTTACATTTAAGGTAGTTATCAATATGTATGTTCCTATTACCATTTTCTCAATTGTTTTGGGTTTGTTATTGTAGGTCTTTTACTTCTCTTGTGTTTCCTGCCTAGAGAAGTTCCTTTTGGTCTGATAATATTTTATTCCTTTGTGAAGACGTTTTAAAGTTGTCCTCTTTCTCCTCAAGTCACTTCACGGGTGGAGTGCTCTGCTGGATGGCCTCCTGAGGCTAAGGTTCTGAGCTTAGATCTCGAAAGCTCTACCCCTAAGCAGTTTTTTGTATGAGTTAGTTGCTCAGTCCCTCTATCCCCTAAACGGAGGCTCTGTACGGGGTCAGCAGTGCTGAGGAGATGCTGAGATAGGCTAGGCAGGGCAGACACCCACAGATGCAGGGCAGGGAAGGGTTCTGGGACTGCACACCTAAGAAGAGCTTTTCAAGCTGCCTTCCTGCTTCTGTAGTTGTGCCAACTTTACATTTAGTCCTAAGAGGCCTTTATGTTTGCACATTATTTGATTATTTGGACAAAGTGCTTTTACACATACTATTCCATTTGTTACTTCCAACTTTCCTGACGATCATCCCATTCTTTTAACTCTTTTTGGACACTACTACCTGAGCTGCTGCCAGTTTGGTTACTAAGTTAGCATGACAACTGAGTGACTGGTTCTAGCCATCTTCAGGCTCCTTCCTCCTGTGTCAGTTTCCTCAATCTGACCTCCATCTAACCTCTGCCACTGCCACAGTTCAGTTCTTCATTTGGGGCCCCCAAAATGCCATCTCCACACCTATTGCCTCACCTCTTGCAACTTCTACCCCTATGCTCCCTCCTCTCTGAGCTACAGAGCTCCCAATACCTAGTAGTCTCCTCCAGCCATGGTTCCATCCCAGGTTCTGAATACTTTCAAGGGGTATATGGGGATTCTAAACCCCACCCAGGCATGACATGGAAGTGAGCCCAAAGCCTTGGATTAATACCTACACTTTAACAAACTGGAATAATAGAGGCTCGTAGTATATGAGTAGGAAGGGAGAGAAACGGCATGTAATTACCCTTTTGCCTTAAAAAACAAACAAACAAACAGAAAACAACTTTTTTCTCTTTTCTCCCCTTCTAGGATATAGGTATTCATTTTAACCTGATTTTACACAAGTGGAATTAAGGGAACACACTGTGATTTCTTCCACTCTTTTTTTCTTTGCCTAATACCTTTCTTCTCTATATCCATGCACCTACAGTATCCACCAAGGTGATTCCAACACCTTGGGCCATCAACCTTCCCGGGTGACTTTGCTTCAAGTCTCCTTCTCAGGGGTGGCTTGCAACTCATAAAGAGAAAATGGAAGTTTCATCTTACAATCCAATTGAAATGAAATATTCACCAAAGTAACAGATCTCAATTAAATTGCTCTCTCCTGTCATTTATATGCTCATTGTTTTGATAAACAATAATTTGCATTTGGAAAGGGAAAGAATCAAGTAAAGCATAATTGAATTCTGGTACCACTGGGAAATATGGTCCTAGGTGTGAGGATATTAAGATGGTGCCAGGGACACTAAGAAAATCATTTGTGCAGCTAGCACACTATAGATTTTATCTGCAGATTCCTGGACAAGGTTCATGATGGAAAACATTCTGGGATCAAAAGTCATGTACATTTTCCAGAAGAGTGAAATGCCCATCTTCTGAGGGCACGTTTCAGGAACAAAGCACTGAAAGAAATAGCTGTCCTGTAGCTGCCTGTATACTCAACCAGAAAGACAATCAAAATTTAATGACAGAAAAGCTGAATAAGGAATGATGGGGAGAAAGGCATTTTTTACTCTTTAAATAATCTGTACTGCAATATTTTAAAGCAATTTCAATTAGTCAAAGGGGAAAGTTTGGGACAATCTCATCCTATTTTCAGAAACCACCAATAGCACATATTTAGCACAAATAATGCTTTGTATCATTCTAAATACTTTTATATGTTTCTTACTTTTATTCCAACTATGACCCTGTAAGGCTGTCTGTCAGAAAGTGCATCATTTTTGCAACTGAGGAAGCTGAAAGAGAGAAAGCCTTTTGCCAAGGTTGACAAAGCTGGTTAGTGATGGTATTGGATTGGACCCTGAGTTTGTTGAACACCCAACCAGAACACCCAGCATCATCCGCCTATCATGCTAGTTCTGTACTGGCCAGGAACTTCCAGGCATTCCTGGAATCCATGAAAACTGTATTTTTGATTGAGACCTGCTGATTAATTGTGCTCTGTGTTCTAGCCAAAGAGTGCCATATCTAATTTCAAAAAGTGGAGGTTTAAGTGTAAATGCAGCCAGCATCTTGCACGAAAGATGCCTGCCTTGAATTTCTTGTAGCACCTCTCTTTCAAAGAGCTAAGGAAAGTTTGCAGCAGCTTGCTAATCCTCCCAACATGCCTGTGAAAGGACCAGTGGGCAGTTTTAATTATGCCTGGTTTACAAATAGAAAAACTGAGACACAGATGGTGAAAAATGAAGCTGAGTAAGGGATTTTCCCAGAACCACCCAGCATATCAGACCCAGGCTGCTGTTTGCCAGGCCTGCACAATCTCTACTTGACCACATTTTCTAAGATACTTAAAATGGCAAACGATCATTAACGACTCTGGTGTGTTTCAATTGCAATGCACACATAGTTTGAGATGTAGTAAAATAAAGGTTTCAGAGAATGAGATTGTTGTGAGGGGTAAAGGATATGTATGGAAAGCGCTTGGCAGGTAGTGTGGTCCCAAGAAATGGTAACAGGGAAATAAGTCTCTGCTGGAAAGAAATGAGGCTGCTGATGTAGATACTCAATAAATATGTATAAAAGGAGGAAAGGAAAAAAGAAAGAGATTAGAGTAGAAGAAAACGTTTTAAATGGAAAATCTAGCATACAATCCTTTTCCTGTGACTTGTTAGAGTCTGTAAAATGGTTTTATCTTCTGTAATATGGGAGTTTGGTGGTCTAAACATCATTTGAAAATGTATATTTTGGCTGAAACATTTCTTAAGACTGCCCTTAATATAAGTCAACTCCACCTCACTGTGCAGGCTTCTTTGCTTGAATTACCAATAGTTACATCAACCTAACCAATACATTTCATGCAAAAACACATCCTATCCATTATGGTTTGTTTCAAATGTACTATAAAAGAATTACAGCATTTTCAAAAGTAACTAAATAGGTTTGACTATATTGCAGTAGTTTCTGAGGTGTTCATCATAAACCATTTCTTTTCCATTTTTAAATCATTTTCCTGATTATCTCCAAAAACCAAACAGCTTTCTTTTCTATATGCCAAATGCACTATGTGGTAGGTAAGATGTACAATTAAGATTCTGAAAAATTAGCTAGCAAATTGAAGGAAAGGTGATGGGAAATTTCATGTAATTTACTGGCTATTTGGCTTTCTTTATGTCTAAAATTCAATCTTCTACCCCTCAGTTCTAACACAGAGCCCCTGGCCACCAAGGAAGACTCGAAATGGTTGTCTATACTCTAGTTTGTCAGACTCCATTGCTCTGCTCACTATGATACTATTAACTATGCCTACGTTGAAAAGCAAAGAGCAAACGTGCTTTATTGCTTAGAAGGAGGAATTGCTAAATATGGAAAAATTGAATTGCTTTTAACCTTGCCTAGGTAGTGTATACAACTATTCTTTCAATGTTTAATCCCATTATTTAAAGTGTGAAAATAAATAAATAAAAATAGGCTAACAGAAGTGGCAATATAATATCCTTTAATTTGCAGTTCACAGCGCATTTAAAAATAATAATTTTGAGAGTAGCATTTGAAAACATTTGATCTTAAAAATACATATTTTGCTTACTCTAGTGTTTGTTGATTTGAAGGCTTTGCGGTCAACCCAGTAAATATTCAGTTTGCTTGGCACAAACTGTGCAGGAATCTGATAGAAAGCAATATTGTTGAAAATGGATATCAATTGGAAACAGAGAGCAGTGTCAACTATTCCCCACTGGGAACAGACAACAATAAAACCAGTCAAGCATTACACAGCCGAGCCTGCCAAATGTCATTACAGTGGAGAAAAAAGGGAAGGAACATGGTAGGGAAAGAAGCGCTTTGCTTTATTTTTTTTCCTCGAATTTAAAAAGACAAAAAAAAAAAAAAAAAAAAAAAAAAAAAAAAAAAAAAAAAAAAAAAAACTGGTGAGGGGTAAGAAGAGAACATTTGGAGAATAAGAACAATAAAATCGTCCCCAAATTGTTTGAGGCAGTGTCACCATTATCTTAGCGTTGGCATATTCTCTTTTCCTTCCCAAAGTGATTACATTATAAAGATTTTCAAATAATTGTTCTGTATCTTCAGCTGATCATTTTTCCCCTAATGACTCTTTTAATCAGGTGCATTTGTAATCACAAAGTTCCCAATTTTTAAACAAGCATTACAATGTCATTCATGGCAATCATGTTTCTATCCTCATTTAATTAATTGATCTGAGTATAGATTGAAAAGAAAAGGCTTTTGTAAATGTATACTTTTTCATTGTTATCACCAAGCTTCAGTGGAGAGCCTTTCAAAAAGAATAGGCTGCAGAGAAGCTCTATCTTTGGGTGAAAAGAAATATTTACAGTAGTTCTGAGATCTGTTAAATGATAGGAACACAAAAATAATTGCTGGGCAGACAGGGCAAACACATCACCACCTCCACCCCCACCTGAAGGCAGAACTGGGGGCCAGTGACTTAGCCCTAAAGTTTCTGCCAGATCTGTAGCATTTTCATTGATGATTTGTAAATTTTCAAACAAAGAAAAATTGTCTCCTGCAGACAATGGTCAAGCCTCTGAACAGCCAGCCAAGAGCTCCCCCTAGTGAGGTTGCACACATATTAGTGTGACATCTCTCCTGTGTGAGGTCTCCCACGTGTACACGTGCACACACACACACACGTACATGCACACACTTGACTCTAACCCAAAATGTTGTCCAGACCCACATTCTTTTAAAACAGAATGAAAAAGATTCCCCACACTCTCCTGGACTTTTTCTCCTGTTACACCCCACACTCAGCAACAAAGAGCCTAGTGAGGACTCCCCTAGAAGGGGAAACTGTCATTCTGATCATATTATTCTGAAATAGTAATAATCACATATTGGCTCCAAATCTGCATCCTCAAATAGATGCTATCAACATAGAAAGTCCCCAGGGGCAGCATATTACCATGTAATTAGCATAATAACTTCGTTGTGTAAACAAAATAAAAGACAGGCTTGAACATGAGAAATATATCTTGTACTGGTGTCTATAGCTTCCACAGAAAAATGTATTAGCTTTGGTCAAACTTTTACTTCCTTGTAGCATGACCGTGATTAAACACCTACTGATACCTGCAAGCAGCTTTCTCCGTACATGTACTACATTCATATACATGCACACCCATGACCGTAGATTTTATTGCAGAACAATATACAGAACGCTCATCCTACTCATGTTTAACAGAAGTAATTTGCTATAACACCAGCATTGCATGTCCCAGATCAACCCTAATTCCTTCAAATACATTTTGGCTTCTTCCAAAAAGATATTTTATTGGTTTTATGAGCCTTGATAGGGTTCTGAAGGGAGAATAGGTATTCTTTAGGGGAAAGAAGATAGCAAACGTAGAAATCAGATGCAGAGATGAAAGGGGTTTTAATGCCTTCCTAAAAATTCTTTGAGAGCCATGTCAATATTTTTAGTAAAATACAAATGACTGCAGTTTTATAATTAACAGCTGCTTGTGTTAAGCATTCAGTGCTCCCTAGCTCCTGCTAATACATATATTTTTAAACTATAGATCCATCTTAGCTCTAAGCTGCTAAAGGTGACTCCATTTTACTGGGATTTTCTAACCCTAATATGCAGTTCATGAGATACTATACATTTATATTCAAATTCTGAAACACTCAGACATCAAAACAACACAGGATAGGTTATTTTTTATGGTGTTACTTTCATCATCAAGCTCCTTTGAGTAAAAAGCATATGCATATGAAAAACTAAATTTAAATAAACTCATTGGCTTATAGATATTACTACTTACCTCCCAGAAGAAAGGTGACAGTTTATGCTAAAGTCTTTGCAAAGCTTTGTGGAAGACGTTACCATATAGATATAAACAAATAATTTTTTGCTTTTATTACAATATTTTCTAGTGGATATTTTAACACATTCATTTAATACACTGAGATCTTTGTCCTTTCCATGATTCTTACACTTCCACAGAACAATAAGAAAACAGGTGAGGGGACTGGAAAGGGGGAAGATAGCCACTCAATGAGCCAAATAAGGATATTATCTATTTTACTATCTTTTGCCAAATTATTAGGGCAGAAACTTCACTTTCATAAAATACATGCCAGTGATGAACTCTTCTATGATACATTGTCCCTCTGTGGGTATGTAACTCAGCCTCCAAAAACTGATTTTCTTCCCTTACAAAAGGGGGAATTATAATGCTCAACATCTCCCTGAATCAAAAGGAAGCCACCATATAAAGAACTGAAATTAGATCTATTACGTTAATTAAAATTCTGCAGGCATCTCTGAAAGTGTAATTTGGCCCAATGTGTTTAAAAAAAAACCAAAACATCAAGAAAATTAGCTAATGAATATTGTGCAGTCACTTCCCTAACATAAAATAACTCAACCATTTAAATTGTACAAATTCCAAAATGGTCTAACTTACAATACATCATTGTTTGCTTGTTTGTTTTAGAAGTGCTTAACCTAATAACATGGTGAGATTGCATTTTTTTTAATTTCAATCTTTTATGAATTAACAAGAGACTGGTGGCTGAATTTTCCTATCAGTTTAGCTACTACAATCCTAAATACTGAACTCTGATGACTTTTACCTCTGCTTAAATTTATTATTCAGAATTGATCCTGTCAGTTTCCACTAGGTTGGGAGCTAGGAATCTCGGGCTTTGGAGCCAGTGCTGACCATTACCCACTATTTGACCTTGAGCAAGCCACAATGTCCTTGGACTTGTCTTCTTCATATGTAAATTATGAATTACAACATCTGCCCTGCTGGCCTCCAGGGGTTGCTGGGAGAATTAAATGAGATAGCACATGTGGTAAGTGCTTTAAATGTTAGAAAGTGACAGACAAATACATGGACGGGTCTTTTGAAAAGTAATATCTTAAATATCATCTTTTAACTTTCTCCAATTGATTTCTGTAAAGGGTTGTTTTTACAGAAAACCATAAGTGTTGAGTTATTTACAGATATTAATTTTTAAAAGATCGATCCCTGGTACCATGGGCACTTTAGTTTGGTATCTACCTCAGTTCCAGCCACTCTTCTATCATCAAAATTGTCCCCCAAATTGTATGAGAGCACAGTCCATATACCTAACCATCATGCTTCATTGGTTTGGGTTCTCCTAGGCTAAACAGTATTTTCCAGTGGGTTTTCACTGGAGACTTTGCCAAGAGGTCCCCACTGGCACCAGATAAATCTCTCTCTGCCCTTAACTCCATCATAAACCAAGTGGAAGGATTAGTCACCAGATGTATTTCTATTTTAAAAGTGCAGCCATACGGAATACTATTCAGTGGCAAAGTGAAATGAACTACTGATTCACACAATGACATAGATGAATCTCAAATATCGATACATTTATGCTAAATGAAAGAAAGAAACTAAACTCAAAAAGCTATATGTTGTATGATCGCATTTGCATGACACTTCAGAAAAGACGAAATTATGTAAGCTACAGGATGGAAAACAGATCAGCAGTTGTCAGAGCTGGGGGTCAAAGGGAGGGAATTGATCACAAAGGGACAGGAGGAAATTTCTGTGGCTAAGAGAACTGTGCTATGTTTTGGTGTGGCAGTGGTCACATGATTGTATGTTTGTCAAAGCTCACATTCAAAAGAGGGAATTTTCATCTATGCAAATTATAGGTCAAATAAATCTGACACTAAAAAATGAAAGAATCGTGGAAAAGTCAACATGAGTTTGTTACCCTGCTTGGATTATGATTCTTCCTTTAAAATCATATTATATTTTCATGACAATTCAAACGTTTCTACTCAGATGAAGTCATATTAACCTAATTAGACACTTAGTTGAATATGGTTAAACTTTGAAATGAAGTTTTCGCTACATATCTACCACATTGGTGATTAATTACCAAATAGTGCGATTGTCTTACAATGATCACCGTTTCATTTTTATTGTTTCCCAGATGGGAGTAGAAGACTTCAAGTCTGAAGCATAGTTATATTGATTTTTACCTCCCCTCCATCCTCATCTAGCCCTTAGGGAATTGTTTATAACTTTGCTTTATAAGTGTTGCCTATGGAAATGTGAATATGTCCCCTCCTACAGGGCTGTGAGTCAAAAATTTCAGATGCTTCCAAAGGAGCTCACTTGAATTCAATTCTGAGTAAAATATGTACCCAGAAATATCTAATCAAGGGCCCAAAGAAGGGAGAATAAAATGAATGAATCAAAACTAGTCGCTAGAATTCTGCCAAGAATTGCAGCCCATATATTGTATAGATGTTCCGTAAAATATTAATACTAGAAATCTTTTTTTCCTAAAGATTGGGGTGCAGCTTCCAGCTTCAGTGATTTTCTTATCAATCGAATTCTATAATTTATAATACCGGCAGAGGGCTCAGTGGGCAGCTCCTTCCTGGGACACCGCTGCCGTGAGGGATTATGGAGGGTGCGCGTTTGGAGTGGGGAGGGATGCAGAGGAAAGAATGCCATCACCCAGATCCTCATTCCAGTCCTTCTATTGTAAAATGTTGTGTACAACAATGCACGAACAATCTATCGCTGGAAATACAATTATTTGCAGGTGTCTCGAAGCCATTTAGGCTCATTCACTCTTCTCTTCTCCTCATTGACATTAGTCTAATCTGTGAAAATCAGATCACAATCATGTCAGACTTTTTACCTCATTAGTTTTCTATTGTCTGTTCAGAGGCGTTGCATCCATCTCTACCTCCAGGCAAGACTGGTTCCTGTCTGCACTCTGTTTCTATCCCTTCCCCCTCCTTATTCTTATGAGTAAGAAACACTTTTAATCCAATAGTAGCTACTCTGGAGCTAATCCGGAAAGGTTTCACATGCATTTTTTTTAATTCGCAACTTTGGTGCATAGACATGTTTCTGGGTTTTTTCCCAATCATGCATGAGATATACATGAAATGCCCACATGAAATGCTCTCTAGACAAACAATAATTCTCTGTAGGTGGCACGTTATATTAAATACGTATAATTCCATTTTTTCATTGTGTTAAACCACAGCAAAGTCATCTTCTTGGTGAATTCAGTCCCCTGTGTGTCGTTGTCACTAAGATAAGAAAATCATTGCTTCGAATTACTTTATTACATTTGGATTTGGGTGAGGGCATGCACTCTGTGTAGCCAGATCCATGGGATCAAACCAGGGACATTAGTGAGAGGATGGAGCTGTTTTCTGCAAACTCTCAAATTTAAGCATTTAAGATTACAGGGATTTTAACTTCTCCCCATGCTGCTCTATACATATAGCAGATAAAATGCTGAAATTCGTTGTCCACTAATTATATAAGAAAATGTGTCTCTTTTCATATTTCGGCTACTACACCGTCTCTTAATGATTTTGATACATATTTGAGGCTCTGAAATCTAATTTTCTGATTTGGGTTCAGGGTCAGTTACCCAAGCCCTCAGAAATTGGGGTCAATAAAAAAAATTGCCCATAATTCTTTGAGTGACTACATATTTCAGTGTTAGCTAATCGATTTACTTTTCAAGAAACCTAAGTTATATTTACAGAATGTCATGAACTGTTACATTCGTTGTTTATTTCCTTATTGAATATCAGCAGAAATTATCTGCCACACCAAAAAGCATCAGATCTCCTGACTAAACAAGTTTTACTTCCTTTGGGGAAAAAGAATAGTAATAAAAACCTTTGATTGTATAAGAACATCATAATCCATGTTGCCATTCCTGATTCAGCCGCTGCCAAGAACACAAGACGATTTACATATGCTCTAATCAAATATTTGGGGGCTGGGGATTCTCACTGCATATCTCCAGATCAGGATTATGTGACATGCCCTGGATTTCAGCCAGGTTTATAGCTCTTCACTTTTAAAACAATGACCACCTGCTAAAAGAAGAAAGAAAGCCATTTCCTTCTTGACATTCGTTAGCTTAAGATCAGCAGAATCTTCCTGCTGCTGAGATTGAAATGTAATAGCTGCAAGGTTGAAAACTGAAATCTTGCACTAAACACTTCGTTGCTGCTGGCTTGTAATTTTTTTTTTCTTTTCAAAAATTACATACACAAAGCAGTTTTAGACTTTGTAATCAGATATTTTGCCTCATGGTACTGTGTGATTTGGGATGTTTTCTTTTCTTTTTTTTTTTTTTTTAAAGAACTAGATCTGCCCAATTAATACTTTCAGGGTGTATATATAAGCTACATGGGACACTGGTCTCTCACTGCTTCTATATGACATTTGCAGAATTTTGACCAAGCAGATGAGTAAAATGAACTCAGGCTAGTTAACTCTCATGGGCCCCAAAGCCCTCAACTCAGATGGATTAAACTCATTTTTGTTTGCAGGATGTTCAGCACTTTGTCGGTAGATGTATGCGTGGTAAGGAGAGGAGTTTGGCAAGGGAGAGGTGGGAGCGTGGAGAGGCCGAAGGAAAAAAAAGGCTTAATTTTAGCCTCGGAGGGTTGCTTTATAGGGGGGCTCAGATTTTGCAGGGTCATAAAATTCATGGAGTTTAGCTGAGATACACTGATTTGCTTGAGTGTCCTCTGGTTTCTACCCATGCTGAGCTGACAGTGGTGTTATCACCTTATGCTCTAATCAGTCTACATACCTATAGTGAGGAAGCACTTGAAAAATATCAGATTTGTGAAATTCATAAACAGTAACAAATAACATTTTGAAAAGAATGATATGTTTTATTTGCAAAATAGGCAATTAAAACAGCATGGTATCTGTAGCTTTTTATGCACCACCACTTTAAAACTGACTATTTCTCCTCAAAATGTGGTATTATCTATCAATGTACTCAGTTAATACGTGTATTTTTTAAAAAACATAATACACTGCTTTGGCATACTGTGTTAATACACTTCCATTTATAAAAATTTGAATTTACAAATTTTTTCAGGTTCTTCAAAATGGAACTCTTTCTTTATGTATCTTTCTCCATGTGTACTATCATGTGTGTGTGTGTGTGTGTGTGTGTGTGTGTGTGTGTATAAACTCTTCAGGTTTTTCTTAAACGTTTTTGCCTCAGACTTAACTTGTTCAAAACACATCATCCACCCTTTAGTCCTCCATTTTCCACATCACACCTCATCCATTCACCCAGATTAAAACTCTGAAATGATCTTGGAATCCTTCCCTCCTTCCATATATTTATGTAACATCAGAGAATAAAGGAAGTAGGCAACAGAAATGGATCAGAACATACTTATGTTTCAACTATTTATCTTAGAATATATAGAAAGCAACTACATAATAATGCAAACTTAAGCTAAGATGTGACTATAAATCCATACTTCTAATAGTCTCCTGAGAATTAGAAAAACTTTTGGTGACCATTTTGTCATATCTGATTAGAACGTGTCCAATTTTCAGTCTTTACACTGAAATAGAGATGAAGAAGCACTTACACGGGGGGCATGAAAACTCTTTGCTGTGTGTGCTGGCATTATTAGCATTCACTTCAACCCGTACGTGGATTCTTTGTAAAGATCATCTGAAACCATTCATTGTATCAGAGTTGATTTAGCTAAACTTACGTAATATTTACCATAAATACATTTAAACATAAGTGTATTTTTAGGCAATTGCAAGGTGCCTGAATACCCTAAAAGCCAATGACAGTGGGAAGACACCACCAGCAAGTCCTTTGCTTTGTGGAATGCCCCTTCTTGCCCATGAAAATCGGGCCTCGTATATAATGTGACCCTCTAATATGTGGATCCAGGAAAGGTGCTGGTGTCAATCTGCATATTAAACATTCATGAGTGGAAATTTTTTTTATTTCTTTGGATTAAAAAAAAATCTACAGATAGAAGCTCTAATATTTTCTTGCAACATCCCAATGGAGTCTTGAACCTCCCGTGTTATATATGCCTCCCCTGGTATATAAACGCCTCCCATTTTACACAGCTCATTTGAGGAATCATTACTGTACTAGTCAGGATTCTCCAGAAAAACAGAAGCAATAAGTGTTTTCTCCCCAGAGAGATAGACACACAGAGAGAGAGAGAGAGAGAGAGAGAGAGAGAGAGAGAGAGAGATATTCAGGTACGAGTTGATGTTGCAGTTCTGATGGCTGGAAACTCGGGCAGAGTTCCTATGATGCAGGTTGAAGGTAGAATTTCTTTTCTGGGGAACCTCAATCTTTTCTCTTAAGACCTTCAACTGATTGGATGAGCTTCACCCACATTATGGAGAGCAATCGGTTTTACTTAAAGTCAACTGATTGTAAATGTTAATCACATCTTAAAAATACCTTCACAGAAACATCTAGACTATTGCTTGATCAAACAACTGCTAACCATAGTCTAGCCAAGTTGTCACATAAAATTAACCATCACAATCTATTACTCTGACCTAAGCTTTGATGATGACCCATAGATAGGAAAGAGGAACCCCAAAGACAGTCAGACAAAATGGTAGGCTGCTCTCCTCTTCTTCCTTCCTAGCCCCACCCCAAAGGCCACAGCACAGAAATAGCAAAGGGAGAGCAAAGAGAAAACAACCCCCACTCTTCTCTGGATTCAAGCTGGAAACTCTTCTCTGTCCTAAGAGAGGAGAGCTTTGCATCAAATCAAAGCCTGAAGATTAGAAATCAGCACTACTAAAATTTAATTACTAAACTGAAGCTGCATTAATCACTAGAGGGGACTGGAAAGTTGTGCTATTGGACTGAGATGTCATTGAGATAAGTGCAAAGTGGGAAAGGGGAGACACAGCACAACAGAATGATAACCACATAGGAAAATATAACGCAACACAACAGAACACAACACAATACTACACAACAGAACGATAATCACACAGGAAGATATAAAGTTTTAGAGAAATGTCACATGTTGAGAATTCAGAGGCATCCAGTTGTGTGCATGTGCTAAGAGCAGAGGATGAAGACACTGCAGAGAAAAGTGGGTCGGGCTAATGGAAGGAAGCATGGAAGCAGGGTCACTGTGGGTGTAACCCAGGCCTTCCAGATGGAGCATGTGGACGGGCTTGCCAAGAGCCATGGGCAACCTAGCATAGACTATTTATTGGTAGGGGTCATCAAGCATCCAGAGCACAAATTTCAAAGTCAGGTACATATTGGTTTGGATCTGGACTCTGCCACTTTAAGCATGTTGCTTAACCTCTTTAGACCTTAGTTTCCTTCACTGTAAGATGAGAATGATAACAGTACTTGCTTTTTAGGGCTGCTAATAGAGGTAAATAATGGCATATAGTGAGCGTTCCAGTCATTGGTACCCAGAGTCATCATTATCATCGTTCTCTTCATCATCAAAAGGTAGAATTTTATCCTCCTGCTAAAAGTAAAGCATCTGATAAATTCTTGATTCACTCTTCTGAGAGTTTTATGTCTTACAAGAAGATATTGGCTGCCTTTTACAGCACTCCTATATCATAACAGGCACTCTGCTAAAAGCATTTCTCATTTAATTGCCACAATAACCCCCAAAAGTAGACACTATCCTCATTTTACAGATCAGAAACAGCGCTGAGGCTTAGAAAGGTTAACCAGCTTGCCCAAGGTCATACAGCTCACGAGAGGCAGAGCCATGCTATTTCCGCCATACCACACTGCTTCCCGCTCAGCATGGACCTCATTCTGGAGAACTCGTTGGTGGTATGGAAGTGATAACATTGAAAAAAAGTGCTGTGTTGACAGTAAGTCTGAATTATAAAAGAAGAACTAAATGCATAATCATAAACGTATACTTGATTTTAGGTGAGCAAATTTCAAAGTGTTTGGGAGGGGTGAATGATGGATATGTCACCATGAACTTCGATGCTTTGGATGGGAGGCTATAATATGGTCAAAGAGGGACACAGGAGAGACAAGGCAATCAAAGAAGTAGGTGTGGCCCCAAAGGGATTTCTCCAACAAAGTTGGATTCTAAAAGATCTTGATTAAAATGCGTAAGTCATCAAATTATGAAGGGGCAGCGCAAATCAGAACCATTAGTGTTTGTTTGGTCTGGAACTAGCTGAGGCTTGAGGAACATGCCAAGACAACAAATGTGTCATTAAACTTTTATGGGAGCAAAAAATATAAAGTAATGGACTGACCCACTGCTTGGAATATGTGATATAATGTTGAGAGGATGACAAAGAAAAGGCAGAATTATTCATCTCCAACTTTGCTTATTTTTTCCCTTCCAGAAAAATAACCTTCAAACTGCACGTGTTAAGGTGTTTATGGTAAATATAATCTACAGCTGCTTTAAACTGAAGTCTCCTATCCCAGATGTATTTCATCCTCAAGAATTTGCTGATGGAATTGCAGGATCGCTACTAATAACCCAAGAGAAATCAAAATTAGATAAAAACAAAAGTCAAGCATTAGTTTTCTGAAAATTCCAAATAAGTATATCAAAGTATGTCCTGCCTCCCCAGAAGCATCAAATGCTGCAGGCTGAGCTACCAAAAGGGAGAACGAGCAAAGACAGCAGAAATTATTTTTTTAAAAGCTAAATTAATATATCAAAATGTATCCTTTCAAGGAAAAAGAAAATATGTAATTTCTAGAGATTTAGGATTAAGGATTAGTAGATCTAGGTCTCTATTTCCAATAAGATTACACGTATCCACTTTTCCACTTCATGCAGTTACTACTAGAAACTGAGTCTAACGTTGAACCAAAGCCAGCATTTCTACACCGTTCTCTCTCTTTATGGACCTATGTCTGGAACTTCTGGATCAGAGTGCTAACTCTCCGTCCATGAACTGAATTCAGCCTGCAGGCTTGCTTTGCTGTGTTTTGGTTCATTTGTTTCTTCTACTGGTGTTTAATGCTTTGCAATGGATCTCACGCTGAACACAATCCCCAGGACTCCCTCTTGTCTTCCAGTCCACGATCCAATCATGTACACTACCTGCCCACTGGCTGTGGGTATCACTTAAGTTTGCAACCTTTCTCTGGGGCCACTTAAAATAAATCTAATCCTTCTCCTTTTGCCCCCCATTCATATCCTTAAAACCTGAAGATGTTTTAGACAAGATTACACCAGACACTGAGCCCTTCACCAGGCTACTAAGGAGGCACCTGTCAGTGACTTTCAAATGTTTTTATTCCAGCCCCCATCTTAGGGCCAGTGATCCTGTGACGCAGGTCTCCAACCCCTCCCACAGTTCTGGAACTTAGCAATAAAGAACAACTACAGAGGATCAAAATGTTAAAGTTAAGAAACGTTGCTAACAGCATCATTGCTCATTTTTTATCCCATAGAGAAAAATAACATCTTACACATAAAATTTTCATCCTGCCTCTGTCTCTGTAGACATTTCTGAAAAATAGGAATACTTGTCTTTCAAAACCGTCATGAAATAACAGGAGCATATCACCAATAAAGTGTTATGCTGCAAGCAAATTTCTGATGGAGAATGAATAAATCTTCTTTAAGAAAAATATACAGGTTATTTACATTTGAATAATAACACACTTTTGAATAATAACACCACTTAAAGTCAAGTTTTTAGAAAGTTAGAAGCCAAAAATACTGCTGAAATAAATATGCATCTTACACCTGTATGGTTAAATAAGCCACAGCCAATTAAAACGATATGAAGAAACCAAGTTAATAATAGTTGATCATTAACACCTAGAATAAAGCTAGGATAAAAACTGAAAGCAACAGCCGACTGAGTCACACCGATAACAAGGGAGGCTTCCTGAACTTGGAGCAGTCTTACTAGCTGGATGTACACTTGCACAGAGGATGCTCTGCAGGGTCCGTAGCAGCCAGGCCACACAGTGCAGCAATGAATTGCCCCTCCAAGCCCTGGGGAGGCACTCATGTTACTTCATGTATACCAAATCTAGTAATCGGTCAGAATTCACCTCGTAAAAGAAAGGCAGTGAACCTACATGCCATTTTGTCCATAAGAGCCAAAAAGCCTGGCTGATAGAGCAACTATCATTTGGAACGTTTCTGGCAGAGAGAAAAGAGTGCTCTGGAAGCCCTTGCACCAGCAATTAAAAGTTAGCTCCGGAAATGACACACATCACATCTGCTCACAACTCATTGGCCACAGCTGGTCACAGAGCCCCACCAACACCAGCAGGCTGAGAAATACCATTCTATTGGTGCCCAGAGGCAGAAATCTAGATATATTCAGGAAATAGAATTAATTTTCACATCATTGAAAGACCATTTCAGTGGACCATGACAGTTTGCTTTGAAGTCCATGGCTGACTTAGAGTTTTAATTTACCTGCTATTGCCTTATGTATTGTGCCTTTCTTTGGTGGCCACCATGGGTGATGGTGACTTTTGTTATCCTCTTGCTTTTGTGACGGATAAAACAGCTCACAATTATAGAGGGCTCACAATATGCCAGCACTGTGCTCAGCTTTCTACAGTCATTATCTCAGTTTATCCCAACAACTTTAAGTTGCAGTTATTTTTATTATTGCTATTTACAACTATCTTCATTGCAGCTAGAAATATGACCTAGATGTATGAAGAGCTGGAAAGCTGGACTTTTGAGAGCCAAATGCATATGGGAGGTAAACCAAGCCTAGAGGAGGAATAAACTTGTTCAGAGAAAGTATTCAACAAAGAGCTAAAGAGAGATAAAAGCAGAGAGCCAAGGATGCGTCTTGAGGCACAGCAGTGGGAAAGGTGGATGGAGGGAGGGGCTGAAACAGACCCAGAAAGATAACAGAGAGGCAGGAAGAACACTAAGAGGAGGAAAATTCAAGTAGATTGTGACCCAGTGACCTACATTTATAAATGTTTTGAGATCAAGATTTAAGTATTAAGTAGAATGAGTATTTTAAAAGGATTTTGGATTTGGAAGTGAGAGGGTCATTAGTGACCTTAGACAGAGAAGTTTCTGGGACTGATAGGGATAGAAGCTGGGTTGCAGGAGGATGGGGATTGTAGACACCATGAGGAAATAGGCAGTGTGTTTGGGCTTTCAAGAACTGTGGTCGCAGTAACAAAGAGAAAGTTTGATAGCATTGGGGGAAGCAGAATAGAAATCGGCTGATTAGGGGGAGGTACAAACTTGAGGAGGAGCCCGTGGAGTGGGAGATACTGAAAATGCAGAAACCACAGAGGATGTGAGCAAAGTTTCCAAAGAGCTGAGAGTTGGACTCTGGCAAAGTAGGTGTGCCAGCTGTGGCCACCTCATGTATGGAGGGGCCAGATAAGTTCCCTCAGATGAGAAATGCTCACTCATGCTTTTATCCACCCTTGGTGGAGCTGTTTGTCCTCTCTTATTGATTGTAGCTATATTAACTCCAAAGGCCGAAGCCACCTTCTCCTTAAGAAGGAAGAAATAAAGATGGGAAAAAACATAGAAAAACCCTGGAACAGAAGGGCAGAAATCAGAAGACATTTTTTCTTCATATTTCAGTGAAGGACAAAGCAAGGATCAAGGGAATAGGCAGTTTCATGAGAATAATGATACTTTTAAACTATTATAGGGGATTAAAAATTCAAGCCACTCAGAGGTGAGTAAAAGATTTGCTAAGCGTCAAGTCCCAAGTTTGACAACTACCGGAAGAATTGTGTGCTTTTCTCCATAGACACAGTAGGAGCTCAGCAAATGCTTACTGAATGAATGAACAAATGAGTGAATGAATGATTTTGAAGACTCATGACAAATGTGTACCTGCTCTGTTACTCCATGAGTTTTCTGTCTCCAGACCAAGGCTCAGAGTTTTTCCTCAATTAAGTCTGCTGAACCCTCACTCTCCACATTGCTGTAGCTCTAAAATATGGGTCTTTTTTATGTTCCACATGGTGCTAACTTAAGACCAAGGGGGCCAGTAACAGCAGACCAACTTAACCTAAGAACTTAACCTGAGAATAACAACTTGGAAATGACCGAGTGAAAAGTGGCTATCAGATTATCAAGGAACACCGGCCCATGCCTTCCCAGGGCAGCCCAGCTGCCCTTCTGTTTCCATCTCTGGCCCTGCCACAGTGTTACTGGGAGGTCAGAATGTTCCCCCTCTCCCATCTGCTCACCCAGGCCCATTTTATTGGCTTTCCCTGCTGCATAGAGAAAACAAGCAAACACACAAATGAAAAGGTAACGACAACAATCTCGCGTCTCTGGGAACACACTCACGCTTTATAATAAACAAGAGCTAAGTTCATTGCCCCAAGTCTCCCTCCAAAATATGCCAGGCCTTTGCATAATTGAAAGCCTATTCAATTGTCCCCTGCCTCCAAAGAGAAGCACCCCCTTCTTCAACTGAATCCAGTTGCCAGCTTTAGAACGTGGACAGCAAAGAGCTCAGCAAAAAGACAACTTATTGTTATGTCTGCCAGAAGGACTACAGAGGGTGAGGGATAAGGAGTTTTCCAGACAGAGAAGGAATAGAAGGGCATCACAAGGGAATTGCTCAGGAGTGAAAGTACGCAGCATTCTGGGTGGGTGAGAAGGGCAGTTTGCCTGGACACGGGTGAAGAGCTGGGAGCTGAAGGGGAAGGACAGGGCCAGCCCTGGCTGGGCTGCCTTGCCGCACCAAGCAAGAATCAAGCTTTAGGCAAGAGCAGAGCTTTGCAATAGGCAAGACGTGTTCTGACTTGTTTTTAGATAGTTCACTCCAGCAACAGTAAGGAGGATAAACTAGAAGGGAAACTGGTGAGACATGAAGCAGGCAAGAGTCTTTGGAAGAAACACAGACAACAAAACTGGCGTGGCCTCGACGTGCCTTGAATGCACTCCCTTTCACTTGTTTCTATATTTCCAGAACTTAGTTTAGAAAGTTTCCTGTGGGGCTTGTTAAAAATACATTTCCCAGGGTATAGGCCCAGTAGTGGGATATTCCCTGAGAAAACCATAATTAAAAAAGAGTCAGGTACCAAAATGTTCATTGCAGCTCTATTTACAATAGCCAGGACATGGAAGCAACCTAAGTGTCCATCGACAGATGAATGGATAAAGAAGATGAGGCACATATATACAATGGAATATTACTCAGCCATAAAAAGAAATGAAACTGAGTTATTTGTGATGAGGTGGATAGACCTGGAGTCTGTCATACAGAGTGAAGTAAGTCAGAAGGAGAAAAACAAATACTGTATGGTAACACATATATATGGAATCTAAGAAAAAAAATGTCATGAAGAGATAAGTGGTAGGACAGGAATAAAACACAGACCTACTAGAGCATGGACCTGAGGATATGGGGTGGAGGAAGGGTAAGCTGTGACAAAGTGAGAGAGTGGCATGGACATATATACACTACCAAATGTAAAAGAGATAGCTAGAGGGAAGCAGCCGCATAGCACAGGGAGATCAGCTCTGTGCTTTGTGACCACCTAGAGGGGGGGATAGGGAGGGTGGGAGGGAGGGAGACGCAAGAGGGAAGAGATATGGGAACATATGTATACGTATAACTGATTCACTTTGTTGTAAAGCAGAAACTAACACACCATTGTTAAACAGTTATACTCCAATAAAGATGTTTAAAAAAAAAGAATACTCCCATTAACAAAAAACTGAATGTTTTACACCAAAGTGAATGAGCTCACCAATGTACCTTTCTGAAATAATTGGAATAATTAGACACAGCTCATATTTCTTAACTTAAAAGGTCTATTGATTAAGTTTAATAAGGGATTTTTTTTAAGGAATAAATAATAAATGTGGAAGTGAACTGAAAAAACAATACATTTCCCTAGGGCCCACCCTCAAGACTCTTATTCAGGAAGGGGTGGGGAGAGAATTTCAGGAATTGACATTTTAAACAAGAACCTCCCCCCAGGGAGTGGCTTTTGTGCAGGTGACAACTTAATACGGGTTCCTATTACCCAGATCCTAAACCCTGTCCAAGAACCTCTGTTGTTCTCTATAAAGTCTTTCCCCACAACTCCAGTCTACACCAACCTCACTCAGAGCTAGCTTTTCATGGCGCTCACCGTTTACATGAGAATTTCTTAAACTTCGACATGGAGATCTTGTTAAAATGCAGATTGCATTCGTAGCAAACTCCCAGGTGATGTAGCTACTGCTGGTCCACATTTCACACCTGGGGGACTAAGGCCACCGCATCAGCTGTTTGGCACCGCTTCGCAATGGCTTGGTTGTTTAATGTAAACGAGTCTTGCCTCCTAACTTTACTGTGAATCCCCAAACAGAGACCAAGTTTTGAAGGCCTTTAGGAACTCCTCACATCACATCACCAAGGACTGGATATACAGCTGGTGCTTTATATCAGTTGTGTATCAGCTGTATAATTGTAGTCTGCAATCATTAGGCCCACCATAATGTAGAAAAATTATGGGTTCAGTGATACGAGATCAGGTCCCAGTCTCAGAATAAGTTGGGGTGTTGTTGTTTTTTTTTTTTTTTTTAGAGTCAGGAAATTGTGTAGACTCAAATGGGAATCCCAGATTCTTACATGTGGCTATGTACTGATTAAGTGATATACTTGCCTGAACCTGTTTTATGCTGCCAAGTTTTTAACATTTCTATTCAGACACAAGTATAGAACTGAACAGTAGCATTAGTGTTAGGCAAATTCGGTAAAGCCTACTAAAGCCAAAGCAACAAAGAACCAGAAGGACTATATAAAAAAAGGAAGTGAGAGACAGCTTCTTGGCCAGAAGGAAAATGTATAGACAAGTAATACAGAGGAGACACATTTTCCCCATCCAAGAGTGATCTAGCAATCAATCCAAACAGCAGAACACAATTTATTGTCCCAAATTATATTCTAAAACCAGAGAGTTTAGAGCGTCAGCCAAGGCCATTTTGAATTCTTTACTTCATACCAAAACAAACTCTTCCCTTCCTTGGGTCTCCTTCTAAGAAGACATTTTAGACATCACAGAAGAAAACTGGAATATAGTAACATGCTCCACCCCTAAAGACCACATATGTCAAAATTCTAAGTACAAGGAGAAGAGCTAGATTTTATTACAAAAAGAATTTTCATAGATACCTATATTTGAAAGAAAGCAATTCAAGACTCTAGAAAACTATGCCAGACATCACACATTTTAATATAACATAATATATTTAGGCAAGATGTTTTAAACCATTGTCACTAGTGAAAGGATGTTTTAATTTTAGCAACTGTTATAGGGTGTTGTGAGTAAATTAACCCATTATTATGTCAAAAAGTACCTTGTTTCATAATATCAATTTTGCTATGAGGACTTGAAACAAGAGTCTTCCTGGGGATACATATTTTTATGTGACATTAAGGTCATTTGTATATACTATAAAATAACCATAACTGTGATAATTATTCTTTTGTGCAAATATTTCAAGTAATCCTTCCAGCAGAACATTAAAAGATTGTAATGTATGTGTGTGATTACGTGTGAGTATGTGTGAAAGAGAGGAGCCAATGCACTAATGAGGCCAAGCCCATAAGGTTAGCTTGAGATCTGGGGGTTTGTGATTTATCATGAAAGGGCGTGTCTAGCGCAGTGGGCGGGCCGGTGGGGAATAGGGGGCCAAGCCAACTTTGAATGAACTAGAATCTTTTTCCTGCTTCTTTTGTTAGTCTGAATGGATGGCATAGAAACCAATATGCATCCATTACTCCAAGAAAGAGGCTTCACTTGGAAAATGCAGTTATGTTTTCCAGATATCTGGCTTCATTTCCATCAGCATGATAGAGAATGGAGGGATGATAAACTACCAAGTCTCTTGTAATAACCCTACGCTCAACCCCTGCGGATGGCATGGAAGCAGAGGGCAAACAATGTTTTTTTTCACCAATTCTTTTAGCAATTCTAATGTATTCATAGCAACAAGTCACAGTGTGTGTATAAGCAAAGTCGTTTGAAGTTAATATTGTCTTACATCTAAGCCAGAAAGCTTGAAGCTTTAGTATAACTGATATTATTTTTTAATGGAGAAATGGTAGCTATAGGGAGATCTTTGGGACAGGGAGTGGTTAGAGAAAGAGGACTTTCTTGGTAGATCCATTCCTATGCCTCTAATCAGTTGAGCAAATTTAGTCACGTGCATTGCAAGACAGAAGCCAATCCTGTATATGGCACTTTGGATGAGTAGGGTTTGCCCTCACTGAATGTTTTTAGGGCATTAGAAGGCTCCCATCCATCCTAATCAACTTTGTGTAGACATGATTCAACATCCAGTGTTGGCTCCGATCAGTGCAAGTGTCAGTCACTGAGCAGATTCTTGCCCACAGCCCTCTGTCCTCATTTCCTCGTGGCGGAATGTATGTGGTTCACTCAGGACAATTCCCTTTAGGCCTGCATTCCAACCCTGACAGGCTTGCCGGGCTGTGGCACTGACCATATGGCGAGGCGAGGCTCCACCCTCTAGCTTAATAATTCCATCTCCCTTCCTGTCCAGCTCAGACAATTTTCATGGAGGGCATTTGTTTATAGGCTCTCCTCCAAATGACCCATTCTCACAAATGTATCCATGATTCTAGGTAGATGAGAGGCTCCTTGGCACCCACATACTCACTGGGATGTATCTTGCTGATCATGGTTTATGTAGCTTATTTCCAAAGGGAATTAATTCAAAACTTATATAAATACTATTGTCTTTAATGTCCCAGCTTAAATTCCATTCCATTAATCCTTATATTGTGACATATATCTGCTTTGCACTTCTAATTGTCTAATTGTCTAATTCCTATTGATCTCGAATCTGGCATATATTAGAATAAATTGGGTCTTTTCTCAATATCTTATTTTAAAGGAATTTTAAATGTCATCTTTTAAACTTTCCTTTTACTTGATTTTTACCCCAACAGAACTATAAACATTCAGTACGCTATTGGGGGAAATCTAAGACAATGAAAGGCTCCAGGAAGCCTTGAAATAAGGTAATTTTCAATATTGTTTACCACCCATGCCCCAAGACTTCCCAAACTTATAGACCTTTTTTTAATCCAATATTTATCGCCTTAGTCCATTCAGGATGCTATAACAAAATACCACACACTGGGTAGCTTACGAAAAGCAGAAATTTATTCCTCACAGTTCTGGAGGCTGCAAAGTCCAAGATCAAGGTGACAGCATAGTGACATTGTAGTGAGGGCCCTTTTCCTGGCTCATAGCCAGTACCTTCTCGCTGTGTCCTCTCAGGGTAGAAGGGGCCAGCAAGCTCTCTGGGGGTCTCTTTTATAAGAGCACTAATCCCATTTATGAGGGCTCCACCTTCATGACCTAAGCAGCTCCTAAAGGCCCCACTTCCTAATACCACCACATGAGGCATTAAGAGTTCATATATGAATTTGGAGGGACACAAACATTCAGAACACAGCACCTATTAAGAAATGCATTGTCCTAAGAGGAAAAGAGAAAGAAACCATTTTCACATACTCTCTAGTGGGAGAAAAACTTATTCTCTGCCGGCTCTTAACTCACTGCTTCCAGGATGGTCTGATCCAGTTCCAGCAGCCAATTGACTCTGTGTAGCTGGGATGAAGTAAATACCAGCAGGAGGAACCGAACCTGTGCACCTCTGCTCCACTCTGGGGACCTCACTTCTGGAGAGCCAAGTGTGCTTGAATCACAGTGTAGGTGACACATTTAGGACATGTTAACTGATATGCCGTGCCATGAGAAGAAAAGGTGACCAGTCCCCCTTGCATCTTCCTTGCATGTCCCATTTCCTGCATGTTCTCCCTGGAAGTTGAAGTATTTTGTTCAGATTATAATTATTCTTTTAGGTTCAGCTCAACATATTACTGGAGTAATAAGCAAATCAGTTGCTGGAGAACAGATTGGCCCCTTGGTCACTGTGTTCCTGCCCAGTGGACTTTTTTCAGGTCTAAAGCATGCCGAGCTCTTTCTCAACTCACAGGCTTGCCATATGCTGTTCCCTCAGCCAAGAACACTCTTCTCGGGCTTCCCTGGTGGCGCAGTGGTTGAGAATCTGCCTGCTAATGCGGGGGACACGGGTTCGAGCCCTGGTCTGGGAAGATCCCACATGCCGCGGAGCAACTAGGCCAGTGAGTCACAACTACTGAGCCTGCGCGTCTGGAGCCTGTGCTCCGCAACAAGAGAGGCCGCGATAGTGAGAGGCCCGCGCACCGCGATGAAGACTGGCCCCTGCTTGCCACAGCTAGAGAGAGCCCTCGCACAGAAATGAAGACCCAAAACAGCCATAAATAAATTAATTAATTAATTTTTAAAATCTATTGATAAAAAAAAAAAAAGAACACTCTTCTCTTTGTGCTTCACATTGCATTTCTTCCAGCTTAGATGTCAACCCCACTGAGAGGCTTTCCTTGATCATCTCACATGCTCTCCTATTATTCCCTGCAGGCTGCTCCTTCCCTTCATAACACTATCCCAGCTTATAATTCTATGTTGATTTGTCTTCCTATTATCCATTGCCCATCTCCCCTTTTTGACTCTAAGCTCCACAAGGCAAGGGCCACATGCTCTGTTATCCATCAATCTGTCCCCAGCCTAGCACAGTACCTCATGCAAAGGTAGCACTTCAAAAAATAACAGTTGAACAAATGAATGAAAAGCCTAAATCTTTGGAAGAGTAAGAGTGCCATTTCTCATGCTTGCTTTGGCCTCTCAGAGCCTCTACGCACACCAGTTCATCAGAGGAGCTCCTCTTCTGCTGATGGCAGCCAGAAACATATTCTCTAGGCTATCTACCAGCAGGGAGTAAAATTAATTTGGGGGTTTTGTTGCCAGCTTATCACAATGGTGTTTATTACACAATGACTGCTGGCTAAATGCACAGGCTGAGTTCTCAGTGATCTAATTTTTTTTTTTTAATTCAGAAATGTTCCATGTCATCTCATGCCACTTCCTTCATGCAGAACTCACTTAGTTTTAATCCATGTTGGCACACAGCTGTGTGAAAGCAGGAAGGGAGCAGACAAGAATATATAGACTCCTTTTCTGGGTAAGGAGTTAGGCTGGGTGACTTGTCTATGTTGTCTTACTTAATTCTCACAACAACCCTGTGATGTGAGCCATAACCCATTTTATGGATGGAAAAACTGAGGCTCCTCAAAAGAAAGTGTCCATAAATTGGAAGAGCCCGGTGTTCTTTCTGCTACAGCATAGTGTGTGAAACAGAATGGACATCGCTTTGTAAGAGAAACGACAAGGACAAAGTTTTCAGTTGGGCTCAATGCCTTTGGATATTATTCTGGGAGAATAATAAAGTGAAGTCTTTTTGATCAGGTACATCTCAGACTTAATAAATCACATTTATGTGATTCTAAGATTAAAAAGTTTTTCATAGTTTTGCACCTGAAATCAAGATGGGCCTTGCAAGTGGTTCAATGTTAGTGCTTCTTTTTCTCCCCCAAAGTTATGAATTTGGTGATGTTACAATCAAGGGTGACTTGGAATCAAAGAAAAGTGGTTTTATGGTTCCTCTGATGGTGCTAGTAAAGGGACCCACAAATGTTTTCCATTTGCTCCTAATCATATTTAAAACAAAATTACCACCAATTAAGTATTTACTATATACCCAGATATTATATTGAGTGAATTTTTATCATCTTATTTAATTATCATCAAAATAATACTACAGAGTAGGTATTTACAGTAGTCCTTATTTTCTGAAGAGTGAAACTGACATTCAGAGAGGTTAATTAACAAGCCCCAAATCACACAGCTCTTAAATGACAAACCTAGGATTCAAATGCCGGTCCACCCAAACCCTGAGAGGATGTTTTTCATCGCAATGGAACACTAGTTCCCGGCCTAGCAACAGCCTTCCACACTCATGGCAGGCCACGGGGCCATAGTGGTTACATTTCTAACAAGCCATCCATTAGCGTGAGCAGCACTGGGCACAAAGTGCTTTACAGCACAGGGGGAGTGCGAACCCTCCACTGCAGCACAGCTGGTCTCTAATCCTTGATGACAGGGCTGCTGCCAGCACCAGTATTACCCGCAAACTTCACGGCAGAGGTGGTCAAACTGTCACTCCACAAGACACCATCAGCACCAGATAATACGGTATTTGTGTCCTGCAAGGACCCTGCATCTACGGCTTCAGTCTTCCCAAGTCCACTGAAAGCAGCTGGAAACTCAGCCCATGTCGCTACCTATTTTCGCCAGAGTCCGCAGGGCTTACGCACAATCTGATTTACCAGAGGCGTCTGTGAGCTGTTATTTTTCGCTCCAACATAGGAACCTCTAATAGGTACTCATTCTATCCTCATTTCACTCCTCACAAATTCCACACCTGAGGAGATTGCCTGAAGTGCCTTGGAGCTGCTATTGATCTCTCCTCCCCAGCAGATAGGAAGGCAGGGGAGGTGGTGATTGAAGCAGTGGGCTCTTGAGTCAGGCTGCTGGCTTGGAATCCCTGGTTCTGCTCCTTGGCAGCTGGTAATGGGGGTGACCACTAGTGCTCTCAGTTCCTCAGTTTCCTCACCTATAAAATGCTGGCTAGTATTGGGTCCTACCTAATATTAATATTATCAGTTATCACAATGTTATCACAGGGCTGTTATGAGGAATTAATGAGATGATGGATGTGATGTGCTTAGTTCAACACCAAGCACGAAGCAACGCTAGGAATTACACGTAGGTGAATATTCAAGTGAACCTTGTGGCCATTCTACTCCATGTATTGTGTTTCGTATCCTCTACTCCCATAAACAGTTGTCCTTATAAAGTCTGAAATTAAAAGAACCCTTTTCAGGTGCTCAGGAGAGCTAGCTGAACCGGATCACAACCCAAAAGGCATTAGAGGGCTTCCCTGGTGGCGCAGTGGTTGAGAGTCCGCCTGCCGATGCAGGGGACACGGGTTCGTGCCCCGGTCCGGGAAGATCCCACATGCCGCGGAGCGGCTGGGCCCGTGAGCCATGGCCGCTGAGACTGCGCGTCCGGAGCCTGTGCTCTGCAACGGGAGAGGCCACAACAGTGAGAGGCCCGTGTACCGCAAAATAAATAAATAAAAATAATAATAAAAGAAAAAAGGTATTTAGAAACACTTTTCTGGAATCCAGATTGGGTTGACCAAGTAAGTAACCCTCCTCGTAGAATAGATCTTCCCAATTGGCTATGCCAACTCTAAACTGCCGAATGATAGGCATTTGGTATTTATCTAAAGCAGAGATCACATATTAACAAGCTTGCAGTAGTGCAAATGGGTCAAGTACAAGGACAATATAAAATAATAGAGAATAAGAAAAAACAATAGAGTGTAAGGAAAACAACAAAGCGACTGCCAAGATGAGTGGCAAATGAACTAATTCTGAGAGCCAAGAGACAAAATAAGTGTCCTACCCAGGACTGGGTGGAACTGGGGAGCCCAGCCTCTAAGGGGCTAGCTGTCACTCAGCCCTAACTAAATATTGTCCATGGAAATGCAAGGTCCACGGTCACCAGAATTTCCTATTTTTCAAGCAAAAGAAAAAATCTAGCTTTTCATATGAAATCTCCTGATTTATAAGTGAAATTCAATGTTTAAAACTATCTTTAGGCCAAATAAAACAAGACTAAGTAATATCTATACGCTTCTGGTTTGCACACATGACAACAGTCCCAGGCAACTTCTCATCTGGCAGCAACCTTTTATTAACTCTGAATGTTGACCCATTTGTTTAGAAAGGCTCTGCTTTAGGCACTCTCCACTTCTATTATTCCTTCATTCTTTGTTGGTGGCCCATTCCTTCTGTGGCCCAGCACGATCTAGAAAGGAAAGAGATTTCGAATTTTGGAGTTCCTCATTTTTCCTTTCCCAAAACTGAGGTCAAGAGCAACTTGCCCAGAGGAGCCTCCTGATGCCCGATCTACGACCCTGCACGTGAGAACAAGCCAAGGATGTCGCCATATGCCTCGAGCAGTCACTCAGTTGTATGCTAAGAAAAAAATCAATGAGTTTACTTTCTTTTCTCCAAATCACCAAGAAGGCATGTGGAGGACATGAAACTTAGTGGGAACTTCCCTGAGGTGAAAGTGGAGCATCACCTTTGGCCCGTAGATAGAAAGGAGAACGTGGGAGGGGGGTGGGGATAGGTTTCCAGCCCCTGATGGATATGATCCTTATGGCATGGTTTCTCCAATTGGTTGATGTGTTCAACATTTCCACCTGAACCAATATGGGTATTAAGTTGATTCTAAATCTAAATGTAAATCACTATTTATCCATGTGTTGAATTAATTATGCTATTGCTCCCTTCCATCAGCAGCGATGTTTGATCTTCCAAGGTATGGCTTGCTTTCAAGTTTACTACCAACATCCACTCTGTTTAGGAACTTGTTTTGTTGACATCTGGGTGAGTCACTATCGACAGCAGATGATCCGCCTAATTACACCTGTGTTGACTTCTCAACTCTCTCAATTTATCCCTTTGTATGGGTACACCATTTGAAGTGTAAACACTTCATCAGCTCCTAGCCAAAATGTAGAGTAAAAGAGAATAAATCATTCATCATTTTAAGGGAATCTGGAAGCAGGTTCTGGATTCAGACCTACAGTCAAAACTCTCTTTATCCATGTATGAGCTCGGGCAAGTTATTTAACACCTCTTGTGCAAGGGTACTTACCTAAGAGGGAGGTTAAGAGGATAAAACAATCTAATAGTCAAAGAAATATCAGTGGTAAGAGGAGTATTAAGTCACATGCATAAGTGTCAATTATTGAGGGCACCCTTATGCAGCCAGTCAGCATGTGAAATACTTTACACATGCTATATCATTTAATCCTCACAACAACCCTACAAGTTAGGGATTACTGATTCTCATCTTAAGGAAAAAAGTTGATGCTTGGAGAAATTTCCATTTTAATCATGGGAAAACAAAGCTTAGCAAAGTCAAGTGATCTGCCTGAGATTATACATCTCGCAAGTAGGAGGGTTGACATTTGAACCCAGACAGCCTGACTCTGGAGCCCATGCATCTCCATTAGGCGGGTGCATACATTGAAGGACTTGGTGGGCAGAAAGTGTCATTTCAGTTTGGAGGAGGTGCAAAAGGAGAAGTTTTCAATATCAGACCATGCGGTAGGCTGGAAGTGAAAAGACCCAGTACTCAGATGGAGGGCAGGTAGTGAGAAATCAGGACAATTTGGGGCTGATGCCCAGGGGTGTAGCCAGTTTTAAATGAGGGGGACCAGGCAGAGGAGCAAGCCACCGAGCTGGAGGGTGATGTACCCTGGAAGGCTAGCCAGGGAGGGGGAACTCTGGGGCTGAGGCTGAGATGCTGGAGGGCGGTGGGCAGTCCAGTGTGATAGGGACATGACTGAACCAACCACGGCTGATTATAAGGAAATACAAAGGCGTCATGACCATGGGTGTTCCTAGTGCCATTGCTATACTGGCCTCCTCCCTGATATTGGACAGCCAAAGGTTTGGATGTCCCTGGGAGGCAGACAGTTTGGAAGGTATCCCAGGAGACAATGCATTTATCTTGTTCCCCAAGCACACTATCTTTTTCCTTTTGCCTTACAGACTAGCCTCCTCAGGCAGGTCATGGGCTTTGCACTGTTTCTTCCACACCCAGACTGAAAACCAATCCCTGACATGGGGGATATGAAGTCCCTCAAGTACTTGCAAACACCTTCAATACTGGCACACTTCTTCCATGAGGGGAGATTCCCCAGTTGAAGGGTAAATAAAGGGTAATTGGTAACAATTATTTTAAAAGGTCTCCCCTTTCACAGGAAGGAAAACTGTGCCAGATCCTGCTAGCATAGGAAGTAGTCCCAGATCCTGTTCTTTCTGAAAAAAAAAGAAAAAGAAAACTAAGTATAAAATTGTGCTTCAAAACCCCTGATTTACGTCTTTTAACTTAACACGAGTTAAGCAGGAGGCTGCAGGAGACCATGTTATTACTAAATTATGCTTTTCTTTTCCTTTGATGTGCCTGATGCGGTTTGCTTGCACATATTGGGGTATTTAGTAAATGAACCCTGGTCCTAGTTATTTATTTATTTACCAATTTCCCTGGCATTATCAAAAGCGAGGAACAGCTATGATTTTCCCAGTTCAAGCATGCAGCTGAACGTTTAAAAGGCCTGCCTTGCCCAGGCTCCTGAACAATGTAGAATTACATTCACTAATACATGAAAACAGAAGAAAGGGTGTCAGACCAAAACCTGGGCTTCCAGCTGTGGGAGGGTATGTTCTCTAAAACCTTTGGGTTTGTAATAGGTGACTTACTGATAAGCAAATGGAAAATCCAGCTGATTCTGGCCTTTGGGAAACTTGGAACCCGTAAGTGTCTCCTCAGTTAAGTCAGAGGGAAGAACAAAAAGGGATTCCCACCTTCCACTCCCCCCAGCACAGGGTCTGTGCCTCGCCTTCTAATTTATTTATTTATTTATTTATTTATTTATTTATTTATTTATTTATTTATTTATTTTTGGCTGTGTTGGGTCTTCGTTTCTGTGTGAGGGCTTTCTCTAGTTGTGGCAAGCGAGGGCCACTCTTCATTGTGGTGCGCAGGCCTCTCACTATCGCGGCCTCTCTTGTTGCAGAGCACGGGCTCCAGATGCGCAGGCTCAGTAGTTGTGGCTCAAGGGCCTCATTGCTCCGCGGCATGTGGGATATTCCCAGACCAGGGCTCGAACCCGTGTCCCCTGAATTAGCAGGCAGATTCTCAACCACTGTGCCACCAGGGAAGCCCCAGGTCTGTGCCTTCTGATTCAGATGATACTATGTGAAATGAGCTTCTTTGAAATGGCCCAGGACTGATATCCAGAAGAGAGGCACTAATATGAGCATGCTGAATATTAAAACATAGACGTACTCATCCCAGTAGATATTTAACCCCTTCTCTGAGCGCCACAAGTACCTGTAAGTGGCCCCACCCTTTCTGCCAGAACCACATGCAACCTTCCACAAGTCAGCAACTAGAGTGTACCACGGGCCTGGCACCACAGCCCTGGCACCACAGCATGCTTTCAGCACCCTGCTCAGTGACGAGGCTAATTTCTAGTTGGTTGGTGTCTGTGCCAGTCAGATTTGTTAAATATTTGTATCATTACTTTATTGATCTCATTTTTTTACTCCTTACAGAATTCCAAGGCAAATGTAGCTTTTCCCAGATTTCCCTCTATAGCAAAGAGAATTATAGAAATATTCCTGTGTTTTTAAGTTTTCCATGTTGTATTAGTTATCTATGGCTGCATAACAAAATGCCCCAAAATGTAATGGTTTAGCTCCACGCTGCAAGGAGCCCTCAGCCATGCCAAGGTCTAGACCACTGTGCAGCTGGGCTGCATCCAAAGGGCAGCCACCGTGTGAGCCATATGCCCAGAGCTGCCCTTGCTGCCCTCGGACCCACTGCAGCTCACAGTGACTGCAGGAACCACCATCGCCACTGCCTGTTTGTCCATTTCAAAGAATTACAGTACCATATAGTACTGTAATTCCTCTCTCTTGGAATTGGAGAAACTGCATATCAACCCATCATCACAGTAGGTGGACCTTCAAGATGACAGAGAACTAAGACATAGAGATCACCTTCCTCCCCACAAATACATCAGAAATGCATCTACACGTGGAACTGCTCCTACAGAACACCTACTGAACGCTGGCAGAAGACCTCAGACCTCCCAAAAGGCAAGAAACTCCCCACATACCTGGGTAGGGCAAAAGAAAAAAGAAAAAACAGAGACAAAAGAATAGGAACAGGACCTGCACCTCTGGGAGGGAGCTCTGAAGGAGGAAAGGCTTCCACACACTAAGAAACCCCTTCACTGGAGGAGACAGTGGGTGGGCGAGGGGAAGCTTCAGAGCCACAGAGGAGAGCACAGTAACAGGGTGCGGAGGGCCAAGCAGAGAGATTCCCACACAGAAGATCAGTGCCGACCAGCACTCACCAGCCTGAGAGGCTTGTCTGCTCACTGGCCAGGGCAAGGGGGTGCTGGGAGCTGAGGCTCTGGCTTCGGAGGTCAGATCCCAGGCAGAGAACTGGGGTTGGCAGTGTGAACATAGCCTGAAGGGGGCTAGTGCTCCACAGCTAGCCGGGAGAGAGTCTGGGCAAAAATCTGGACCTGTCTAAGAGGCAAGAGACCATTGTTTCAGGGTGCATGAGGAGAGGGGATTCCATCCCTGTCTATCCACAGAAGGCAGAGCACTGCCTAAAGGAGCTCCAGAGACAGGCGTAAGCTGAGGCTATCATCTCAGACCACAGAGACAGGCATGAAACGCTAACACTGCTGCTGCAGCCACAAAGAAACCTGTGTGCAAGCACAGGTCACTATCCACACCCCCCTGGGAGCCTGTGAAGCCCACCACTGAAAGGGTCCTGTGATCCAGGGACAACTTCCCCAAGACAACACATAGCATGCCTCAGGCTGTTGCAACATCATACCGGCCTCTGCCACTGCAGGCTCACCCCACATTCCAATTATAACTACCATACCCCGCCCTCACCCCCGCATGAGTGAGCCAGAGCCCCCTTATCAGCTGCTGCTTTAAACCCGTCCTGTCTGGGTGGGAACAGAAGCCTGAGGGAAACCTAAACTCAGAGGGGGGCTCAAAACCAAAGCTGAACCCCAGGAGCTGTACAAACAAAGAAGAGAAAGGGAAATTTCTCCATGCAGCCCCAGGAGCAGCGGATTAAATCTGCACAATCAACTTGAGGTACCCTGCATCTGTGGAATACCTGAATAGGCAACAAATCAACTCAAAATTGAGGCAGTGGACTTTGGGAGCAACTGTAGACTTGGGGTTTGCTGTCTGTGACTGACTTGTTTCTGATCTTTGTGCCTATCTTAATATAGATTTTAGTGCTTGTTATCATTGGTAGATTTGTTTATTGGTTTGGTTGCCCTCTTATTGTATTACTTTTAAAAATTTTAATAATATATATATATATTTTTTACTCTACTTTTTCTTTATTTGTATTTTTTCTTTGTTTTTTCTCCCTTTTCTTCTGAGCCATGTGGCTGACTGGGTCTTGGTGCTCCAACCTGGTGTCAGGCCTGAGCATCTGAGGTGGGAGAGCCGAGTTCAGGATATTGGACCACCAGAGACCTCCCGGCCCCATGTAATATCAGTCGACAAGAGCTCTCCCAGAGATCTCCTTCTCAACAGTAAGACCCAGCTCCAAACAAGCTCCAGTACTGGAGGTCCCATACCAAACAACTAGCAAGACAGGAACACAACTCCACCCATTAGCAGAGAGGCTGCCTATAATCATATTAAGTTCACAGACACCCCAAAACACACCATCGGATGCAGCCCTTCCCAGCAGAAAGACAAGATCCAGCCCCACCCACCAGAACACAGGCACCACTCCCCTCAACCAGGAAGCCTACGCAAGCCACTGAACCAACTTAACCCACTGGGGGCAGACCCCAAAACTACGAGAACTATGAACCTGCAGTTTGCAAAAGGAGACCCCCCCCCTAACACAGTAAGTTAAGAAGAATGGGAAGACAGATAAATATGCAGCAGATGAAGGAGCAAGGTAAAAACTCAGCATACCAAACAAATGAAGAGGAAATAGGCAGCCTACCTGAAACAGAATTCAGAGTAATGATAACAAAGATGATCCAAAATCCTGGAAATAGAATAGAGAAAATACAAGAAACATTTAAGAAGGACATAGAAGAACAAAAAAGCAAACAAACAATGATGAACAACAAAATAAATGAAATGTAAAATTCTCTAGAGAAAAATCATGAGCAGAAAATCTGAGGTAGAAGAATGGATAAGTGACCTGGAACATAAAATAGTGGAAATAAATATCACAGAGCAGAATAAAGAAAAAAGAATGAAAGAATTGAAGACAGTGTCAGAAACCTCTGGGACAATGTTAAATGCACCAACATTTGAATTATAGGGGTCCTAGAAGAAGAAGAGAAAAAGAAAGGGACTGAGAAAATATTTGAAGAGACTATAGTTGTAAATTTCCCTAACATGGGAAAGGAAATAGTCAATAAAGTCAAGGAAGTGTAGAGAGTCCCATACAGGATAAATCCAAGGAGAAACACACCAAGACACATATTAATCAAACTATCAAAAATTAAACACAAAGAAAAATATTAAAAGTAGCAAAGGAAAAGTAACAAATAATATACAAGGGAATCCCCATAAGGTTAACAGTTGATCTTTCAGCAGAATCTCTGCAAGCAAGAAGGGAGTGGCAAGACATAATTAAAGTGATGAGGGGCTTCCCTGGTGGTGCAGTGGTTGAGAATCCGCCTGCCAATGCAGGGGACACGGGTTCGTGCCCCAGTCCGGGAAGATCCCACATGCTGTGGAGCGGCTGGGTCCATGAGCCATGACCACTGAGCCTGGGTGTCCGGAGCCTGTGCTCTGAAATGGGAGAGGCCACAGCAGTGAGAGGCCCACGTACCACAAAAAATAATAATAATAAAATAAATAAATTGATGAACAAGCAAAACCTACAACCAAGATTACTCTACCCAGCAAGGATCTCATTCAGATTTGACAGAGAAATTAAAACCTTTACAGACAAGTAAAAGTAAAGAGAATCCAGCACCACCAAACCAGCTTTACAACAATGCTAAAGGAACTTCTATAGACAGGAAACACAAGAGAAGGAAAAGACCTATAACAACAAACCCCAAACAATTAAGAAAACGGTAAAAGGAACATACATATTGATAATTACCTTAAGTGTAAATGGATTAAATGATCCAACCAAAAGACATAGACTGGCTGAATGGATACAAAAACAAGACCCATATATATGCTGTCTAGAAGAGACCCACTTCAGACCTAGGGACACATACAGACTGAAAGTGAGGGGATGGAAAAAGATATTCTGTGCAAATGGAAACCAAAAGAAAGCTGGAGTAGCAATCTCATATCAGACAAAATAGACTTTAAAATAAAGACAATTACAAGAGACACAGAAGGACACTACATAATGTTCAAGGGATCAATCCAAGAAGAAGATATAGCAATTGTAAATATTTATGCACCCAACATAGGAGGACCTCAATACATAAGGCAAATGCTAACAGCCATAAAAGAGGAAATCAAAAGTAACACAATAATAGTGAGGGACTTTAATACCCCACTTTCACCAATGGACAGATCATTCAAAATGAAAATAAATAAGGAAACACAAGCTTTAAATCACACATTAAACAAGATGGACTTAATTGATATTTGTAGGACATTCCATCCAAAAATAACAGAATACACTTTCTTCTCAAGTGCTCATGGAACATTCTCCAGAATAAATGATATCTTGGGTCACAAATCAAGCCTTGGTAAAGTTAAGAAAATTGAAATCATATCAAGTATCTTTTCCGAACACAACACTATGAAACTAGATATCAATTATAGGAAAAACACTGTAAAAAATACAAACACATGGAGGCTAAACAATACACTACTAAATAACCGAAAGATCACTGAAGAAGTCAAAGAGGAAACAAAAAAATATACCTAGAAACAAATGACAATGAAAACATGACAACACAAAACCTATGGGATGCAGCAAAAGCAGTTCTAAGAGGGAAGATTATAGCAATACAATCCTACCTCAAGAAACAACAAAAATCTCAAATAAACAACCTAACCTTACACCTAAAGCAATTAGAGAAAGAGGAACAAAAAACGCCCAAAGTTAGCAGAAGGAAAGAAATCATAAAGATCCAATCAGAAATAAATGAAAAAGAAATGAAGGACAATAGCAAACATCAATAAAACCGAAAGTTGGTTCTTTGAGAAGATAAACAGAATTGATAAACCACTAGCCAGACCCATCAAGAAAAAAAGGAAAAGACTCAAATCAACAGAATTAGAAATTAAAAAGGAGAAGTGACGACCCACACTGTAGAAATATAAAGAATCATGAGGGATTACTACAAGTAGCTATATGCCAATAAAATGGACAACCTGGAAGAAATGGACACATTCATAGCAAAGCACAACCTTCCAAGACTGAACCAAGAAGAAATAGAAACTATAAAGAGACCAATCACAAGCAATGAAATTGAAACTCTGATTACAAATCTTCCAACAAACAAAAGCCTAGGATCAGATGGCTTCACGGGAGAATTTTATCAAACCTCTACAGAAGAGCTATCACCTATCCTTCTCAAACTTCCAAAATATAGCAGAAGGAGGAGCACTCCCAAACTCATTCTACTAGGCCACCATCACCATGATACCAAAACTAGACAAAGATGTCACAAAGAAAGAAAACTACAGGCCAATATCACTGATGAACATAGATGCAAAAATCCTCAACAGAATACCAGCCAAGAGAATCCAACAACACATTAAAAGGATCATACACCATGATCAAGTGGGGTTTATCCCAGGATTGCAAGTATTCTTCAATATACGCAAATCAATCAATGTGATACACCATATTAACAAGTTGAAGGAGAAAAACCGTATGATCATCTCAATAGATGCAGAGAAAGCTTTTGACAAAATTCAACACCTATTTTTCATAAAAAGTCTCCAGAAAGTAAGTACAGAGGGAACTTACCTCAACATAATAAAGGCCATTTATGAGAAACCCACAGCCAATATCATTCTCAGTGGTGAAAACCGGAACCATTTCCTCTACAATCAGGAGCAAGACAAGGTTGCCCACTCTTATTCAACATAGTTTTGGAAGTTTCAGCCACAGCAATCAGAGAAGAAAAAGAAATAAAAGGAATCCAAATAGGACAAGAAGAAGTAAAGCTGTCACTGTTTGCAGATGACATGGTACTATACATAGAGAATCCTAAAGATGCCACCAGGAAACTACTAGAGCTAATCAATGAATTTTTTTATTTTTTTAACATCTTTATTTGAGTATAACTGTTTTACAATAGTGTGTTAGTTTCTCATTTACAACAAAGTGAATCAGTTATACATATACATATGTTCCCATATCTCTTCCCTCTTGCATCACCCTCCCTCCCACCCTCCCTATCCCACCCCTCTAGGTGGTCACAAAGCACAGAGGTGAACTCCCTGTGCTATGCGGCAGCTTCCCACTAGCTATCTAATTTACATTTGGTAGTGTGTATATGTCCCTGCCACTCTCTCACATCGTCACCACTTACCCTTCCCCCTCCCCATATCCTCAAGTCCATGCTCTAGTAGGTCTGTGTTTTATTCCTGTCTTACCACTAATCTCTTCATGACTTTTTTTTTTTTTTTTTTTTTTTTTTTTTTTGCGGTATGCTATGCGGGCCTCTCACTGTTGTGGCCTCTCCCGCCGCGGAGCACAGGCTCCGGACGCGCAGGCCTGGCGGCCATGGCTCACGGGCCCAGCCGCTCCGCGGCATGTGGGATCCTCCCGGACCAGGGCACGAACCCGCGTCTCCTGCATCAGCAGGCAGACTCTCAACCACTGCGCCACCAGGGAAGCCCCCTTCATGACATTTTTTTTTCTTAGATTCCATATATATGTGTTAGCATACGGTATTTGTTCTTCTCCTTCTGACTTACTTCACTCTGTATGACAGACTCCAGGTCTATCCACCTCATTACAAATAACTCAGTTTCATTTCTTTTTATGGCTGAGTTATATTCCATTGTATATATGTGCCACATCTTCTTTATCCATTCATTTGTTGATGGACATTTAGGTTGCTTCCATGTCCTGGCTATCATAAATAGAGCTGCAATAAACATTTTGGTACATGACTCTTCTTGAATTATGGTTTTCTCAGGATATATGCCTAGTAGTGGGATTGCAGGGTCATATGGTAGTTCTATTTGTAGTTTTTTAAGGAACCTCCATACTGTTCTCCATAGTGGCTGTATCAATTTACATTCCTACCAGCAGTGCAAGAGTGTTCCCTTTTCTCCACACCCTCTCCAGCATTTACTGTTTCTAGAGCTTTAGATGATGGCCAATCTGACCGGTGTGAGATGATATCTCATTGTAGTTTTGATTTGCATTTCTCTAATGATTAATGATGTTGAGCATTCTTTCATGTGTTTGTTGGCAATCTGTATATCTTCTTTGGAGAAATGTCTATTTAGTTCTTCTGCCCATTTTTGGATTGGGTTGTTTGTTTTTTTGTTATTGAGCTGCATGAGTTGCTTATAAATTTTGGAGATTAATCCTTTGTCAGTTGCTTCATTTGCAAATATTTTCTCCCATTCTGAGGGTTGTCTTTTGGTCTTGTTTATGGTATCCTTTGCTGTGCAAAAACTTTTAAGTTTCATTAGAACCCATTTGTTTATAATCAATGAATTTGATAAAGTTGCAGGATACAAAATTAATGCACAGAAATCTCTTGTATGCCTATACACTAATGATGAAAAATCTGAAAGAGAAATGAAGGAAACACTCCCATTTATGATTGCAACAAAAAGAATAAAATACCTAGGAATAAACCTACCTAAGGAGACAAAAGACATGTATGCAGAAAACTATAAGGCACTGATGAAAGAAATTAAAGATGACATAAACAGGTGGAGAAGTGTACCATGTCCTTGGACTAGAAGAATCAATATTGTGGAAATGACTATACTACCCAAAGCAATCTACAGATTCAGTGCGATCCCTACCAAACTACCAATGGCATTTTTCACAGAACTAGAACAAAAAATTTCACAATTTGTATGGAAACACAAAAGACCCCAAATAGCCAAAGGAATCTTGAGAAAGAAAAACAGGGCAAGAGGAATCAGGCTCCCTGACTTACAACTATACTACAAAGCTACAGTAATCAAGACAGTATGGTACTGGCACAAAAACAGAAATATAGATCAAAGGAACAGGATAGAAAGCCCAGAGATAAACCCACCACATACGATCACCTTATCTTTGATAAAGGAGGCAATAATATACAATGGAGGAAAGACAGCCCCTTCAGTAAGTGGTGCTGGGAACACTGGACAGCTACATGTGAAAGAATGAGATTAGAACACTCCCTCATACCATAAAAAAAATAAATTCAAAATGGATTAAAGACCTGTAAAACTCTTAGAGGAAAACATAGGCAGAACACTCTATGACATAAATCACTTCAAGATCCTTTTTGACCCACCGCCTAGAGAAATTGAAATAAAAACAAAAATAAACAAATGGGACCTAATGAAACATAAAAGCTTTTGCACAGCAAAGGAAGCCATAAACAAGATGAAAAGACTACCCTCAGAATGGGAGAAAATATTTGCAGATGAAGCAACTGACAAAGGATTAATCTCCAAATATACAAACAGCTCATGCAGCTCAATATCAAAAAAACAAACAACCCAATCCAAAAATGGGCTGAAGACCTAAATAGACAGACATTTCTCCAAAGAAGATATACAGATTGCCCACAAACACATGAAAGGATGCTCAACATCACTGATCGTTAGAGAAATGCAAATCAAAACTACAATGAGGTATCACCTCACACCGATCTGAATGGCCATCATCAAAAAATCCAGAAACAATAAATGCTGGAGAGGCTGTGGAGACAAGGGAACCCTCTAACTCTGTTGATGGGAATGTAAATTGATAGAACCACTATGGAGTACAGTATGGAGGTTCCTTAAAAAACTAAAAATAGAATTACCATTGACCCAGCAATCCCACTACTGGGCATATACCCTAAGAAAACCATAATTCAAAAACAGACATGTACCCCAATATTTATTGAAGCACTGTTTACAGTAGCCAGGACATGGAAGCAACCTAAGTGTCCATAGACAGATGAATCGATAAAGAAGATATGGCACATATACACAATGGAATATTACTGAGCCATAAAAAGAAACGAAATTGAGTCATTTGTATTGAGGTGGATGGACCTAGAGTCTGTCATACAGAGTGAAGTAAGTCAGAAAGAGAAAAACAAATACCGTATGCTAAAACACATATATGGAACAAAAAAAAACACAAGGTTCTGAAGAACATAGGGGCAGGACAGGAATAAAGATGCAGATGTAGAGAATGGAATTGAGTGCATGGGAAGGGGGAAGTATAAGCTTGAACAAAGTGAGAGAGTAGCATTGACACCTATACACTACCAAATGTAAAATAGATAGCTGGTGGGAAGCAGCTGCACCGCATGGGGAGGTCAGCTCAGTGCTTTCTGACCACCTAGATGGGGGGGATAGGGAGGGTGGGAGGGAGAGGCAAGAGGAGGGGATATAAGGATATATGTATACATATAGCTGATTCACTTTGCTATACAGCAGAAAGTAACACAACACTGTAAAGCAATTATACTCCAAGAAAGATGTTAAAAAAATAAATTTAACAAAATGTAATGATTTAAAACAACACATCATCTCACAGTTTCCTAGAGTCTGGAATCTGAGGAAGGCTTAGCTGGTTGCTCTAGTGCAGGTTCTTTTCCATGCTTTGATCAATGTGCTATCTGGGCTGCAGGCATCTCAAGGCTCCACTGGAGAAGGGTTTGCCTCTGAGCTCACATGGTGGGCAAGATTCAGCTTCTCACAGGATTTTGCTCAGAGGGCCTCGGCTCCTCCCTGGCTGCTGGCCAAAGCCACTCTCAGTTCCTTGCCATGTGGTTCTCTCCATAGGGCAGCTCACAACATGGCAGCCGGCTTCATCAGAGAGAAGGGGAGAGGGGAGGCAAAGGATGAAGGGAGAGAGGGAGAGGCATCATTTAGTTCAAACCCTCTCCTGTAGGAAACAAATGATTTATTGTCCATCATACGGACACAAAATAGTGTCTCCTACAGATTATATCCAACTGCGAATGAATCAGATTCCAGATACAATAACAAAAAATGCTCTGTAATCTATCCTGAAAACTGTCACTTCTTCATCAGGCCAGGGACATGAGAGTATTTCGGTTTTTTTACTTAGAGCAGACAAGGAGCTCCCATCAGAGCTGGTCATGGGGAAACAATGGGCCACTTTTAAGAACACATTTTTTTCCTGCTGCAAAGAGCTTTCCATAGAATGTTCTTCTCCCTGTTATTCCACCCCCACCCCCTCTTCCTCTCTCACCAGCCGAACCTAAGCACACATTATCCCCACTCCATGCACTCCCTGCCATCCTAGGGAGTGAGAAATTGGAAATGAAACACACTATATGCAGATTGGTTTTAATCACCTGGAACGGATGGTGTGGAAAGTGGCAGGTAAGTGCAATTTCGAATTTCCTTTGGATGTTTCTTAAAATGCAGAAACAACAAAGAAATTAAATGGACTATCAAATGTCAGTGTCAGTTCTGCCTTTGATCAGCCAGGCTTCACTGTGTCTATACACAACCCTACTACTGTGTAAATCTATTTCCTCACTTCTCCGTTAATTAACTAACATTTGATGAGCTAAATGCAAGAAGATATACATAGAAACAAAGCAGTCACATTTTACTTCTTGGCTGTGGGAGAATGGTAGGGAGCCCAGTAAATGCATGTTAGCCCAGCTCACCTGAGCTCTGCACTGTAACAGGTAATTGCAATAAATCATCCTTTGCCCCGTGATCCCAGCCTAGTGAAGATTAATGGCAGTAAACACTAAAGCTGCCAACCTGGAAGATTTCTGTGGTGGTGGAGAGGAGGCTATGCGTGAGGAATGTGTGATAAAATGCTACGCTGGGAACATAATAAACGGGCTGGAAGGGAGCCGAGGTCCTCCTCCGTAGTGCAGAGACATTAAGACCTGTCTGATTGTGATGACAGACAGGTATATGAGCACACTGGCAGCTATAAAAAAAATAGCTAAAAGCTAATGTCAAGATGTGATGTAGTCCTACCACCTGCCATCAGAAGTCATTATGGCTTGACTCCTGATGGAGAGTCAGGATGGCACTTGTTCATAGGTAAGGCAGAGGAAAAAATATTATATCTGACTGCAACATTTGATTTGTGGCCCTGATGGCATGACTGGCCACACTGTCACCCTAGTGATGAAGCAGCAGAGCCAGACACCGGCAACTCCTCACCGTAGAGGATTTGAGGGCTGACTTGCTTTCACTCTCTCCAGTTAGGAGGAAGCCAGTGAAGGGAGGAAAGGATGGTGTCTGAAGACATTGACTGAATGCTGTCTACTCAAAGGAAAGACCAGGCTGGACACAATTAGAGATGTAGACATCAGCCCAGGAGCTCCTTCAGAAATAAGAGTCTCAAGAAAGCCAGGAGACCTGCAAGGCACCAGCCAGAAACTTCTCAGCAGGTTTTGTGCTTGTGTACCTGGAAGTAGACCTCCCGTGTGGTAGGCAATGTTCTCTGGGGCATACAAAAGAGTGATTGCCAAAACACAGGTTTTGAACCTTTGAATGCTGAGGAGGAGCTAAGAAAAGGGGTTGAGAGCTGTGTTGAAAGGCCCTCTCTTAGTTCACTAGGGCTGCCATAAAAATGTACCACAAACTGTTGACTTTAGCCACAGAAATTTATTGTCTCAGTTCTTGATTTCAGGCTAGAGGTCTGAAATCAAGGCATTGGCAGGGATGGTCCTTCTGAGGGAAGGATCTGTTCCAGGCCTCTCTCTTCAGCTCACAGATGGCCATCTCAATGTGCACATAACATTCTCCCTATATTTGAATCTACTGTCCCTCTAATTTCCCCTTTTCTGAAGGACACCAATCTTATTGGATTACAGCCCACCCTAATAACCTCATTCTAACTTGATTATCTCTACAAAGACCTTTTCTTCAAATAAGGTCATATTAGAATGCACCAGGGATTAGGATTTAAATGCATGAATTTGTGGGGAACACAATACAACACATAGCAGGCTCCTAGAGGAATCCACTGGGCCAGTGTATATGGAAATTGAAAGGTCTCATTCGTCAGAGGAAAAAATGATGAAGTGTTGCTGCGGTGGAGGGAGGTCAGGTCAGTAGGAGCTGGCGGGAGGCAAAGACTGCCGGGTATGTGGGGCAGAAGTGGGTTTGGTGTCCACAGGTGTGAGGATACAGGCAGGGCCAGCATGAGAGGGCAAATACCACTGGCAGAGCTCAAGTGAAAGCAGGCAACAGAATGAGGGGCCACTAAATGGAAGACAGACTTAGAGGTCCCAGGCAACATCAGTGGACAGCCCAGGCTCTGAAGTGACACAGAAGGACACAGCAAATCTTTTTTGATGAAGACCACAACATTGCTATGCCCTTTGGTTTGCCTTGGTTCAGACCTTAGTCAACCCTTTAAAGGACAGAGCTGGTCATTACAGTCCCTGACCCTGCACGGGGGCAGCATGTCCTTGTCTACCCAGAATCTACAGGGTTAGTGCCCATGGGACATTGGGCATTTTACTAGGAGGATCCAGTCCTCCATGAACTGGGTAGGAAGTTCCTTCAAAACACTCACAATTCACGTCATGAAGGTGTTTGTCCTTTGGGCCTTCCTGAGCAGAAGACAGAAGACTGATATGTGGATTCTTGACCAGATTTTGACAGTACCATGACAAATCAAGGATGATATCGCCACAGAAACATCTGTTACTGTTACTCTGGAGATAATTTAGAAACTTTAAATTATGGAGGTATGGGATGGGTAGGGAAGAGAGGAGGAGAGAGAGAGCAACTCTGCAATGAAAAGAAAGACAATATAATTGCTTCGTAGGGGTATCCCCTTCTACCTCCAACAACTCAATTTGAATAAAACATTAGATTTTCCGTCATTTTGTCTGAAACACTCTCCTGATAACTAACCAGAAAAATGGAGGTGTGACATACCTTACCTTCAAACTACAGGACTCCTCAACAATTCTATTCTCCAGGTAAGAAAATACATCAAAGGAATTATTTTTAGGAAAATGAATGGTCCTGTTTTCATTAACTCATAACTTTCTTACATGTCCTTCAGGATTTAAAAGTTCTTATAGTTGTCTCTTCTCAAAGGTGTCTTTAGGATTTGAAAATGAGATTTGAACTTAAATCATTTCACCTGTTAAATATTAAAAAGAAGTATATAATTATGTTTATGGTATAAAACATTCTTTTCAGTAACTGAAGTTTAACTACAGTATCTAAATTTGAGAACCTGGAACCTTGCTCGTCTATGGTATTCCATGAAAAAGAAATTCTCCTCAAGTTTGAAAGCAGCACAGCAGACATTTTTACGACTGCAAATATTATGTGGTGAGTGACTAAGCATGTGAGTCAAGCATTTCTCTAAAATTCATACGTTTTCTACCCAGGGATATATTCATGGCACACTTGTGGTCTGCAACCAAGTTTTTAGTTCTTTGAACAGGAAATTAATAGTGGCCTATTAACTTGAAAAATCAAGACCAAAAGTAAGATCACTTAGCAAAATGGTCCCCCCTACCAAAAACAATTTTTTTTTTTTTTTGCGGTACGCGGGCCTCACCGTTGTGGCCTCTCCCGTTGCGGAGCACAGGCTCCGGACGCGCAGGCTCAGCGGCCATGGCTCACGGGCCCAGCCGCTCCGCGGCATGTGGGCTCCTCCCGGACCGGGGCACGAACCCGCGTCCCCTGCATCGGCAGGCGGACTCTCAGCCACTGCGCCACCAGGGAAGTCCCAAAACAAATTATTAATATAACGAGTTCCCCAAATAAATTCCCATTTATATATTAATTCAATTTACTGGTATTATCTTTCAATATTATTATTTATTAAGTACCTAATGTGGGCTTAATAAGCGTGATAAGCATATTGAGAACCTTCATAAACACTGCCACATAACATCTTCTCAAATTTTCTTTACAACCACCCTGCAAGGTAGATAGTATTATTCCCAATTTGAAGATGTGATTGAAGCTCAGAGGCATTATGTACCATGACCAGAGGTACCTCAGAGATGTGTAACCACTGGACACGCAGGGTCTTGCACTGAAAAGGACTCCATGCTTGGTTTCATGATCTAATGCTACTACCTTAAAATTCTTAAGTTTTGAAAAATATCTCATTTTTGCACTGGACCCCACAAATTATGTTGCGGGTCTTGACCAATGTCCCACAGGTCTTAGAGGAGTGAAATCAGGATTCAAAACGAAGTGAGCATGATGTCAGAGCACTCCACCATTCTGCTTTTGTTTCGCTGGATTTTATCTTCTTATTATCATCCTTCTTCCAAAAATGTCTTAACAAGGACAGTGTGATCATATAAATGAAATAACATGAGTATCAAGTGATAACTGTAATGACGAATTGTATTTTCCACAGGTGACCATAACAACATCACCCATTCTACACTTTCTTCTTCAGTGTGACCTTGCCGCTCTCCCATCACAGGGTGAAATCTAATGTCCTTCCCCTTAAACTTAGGCTGGCCTTCTTGCTTTGCCTTTGACCAATGCGATGCAGCAAAAGTGACATCTTGGGACTTACGAAGCACCATCAAAAGGAGACTAGCAGCCACTGTCTCTTGAATTCTAGCTCTTGGGATGCTTCTTTGGGGATCCCAATTTCTGTGACTGTGAGAAGCCTAAACCACACGGAGAAGCCACTAGAACATGTGTAGAAGCCTCAGTCCACAATCCAAGCTAAACTCCCAGTCAATAGCCACCATCACGCCAGCCATGGGAGTGAGTCAGACTGGTCAAGCCTTCAGATGGGAGAAAGTCAAGCATCCAACTGAGCCCTGTCACCACAGAACCATGAGAGAGAATAATAAATTCTCTTGAACCACTACCTTTAGAGATGGTTGGTACATAATACTAGATAACCAGAACAAGTATTAAGACAAACAAATGATTTTTTCCTGATTTGTTGTTCTTGTCTTTTTTTACTGGACTTTGTTCTACTGACTCAGAGTTGGTCTGTGTATAACAGGTCAGTTGATTGACTAATAGGAGTTACTTTAACGCCTTCAGGTCATTAAGTTTCTATTTAGATGTCATTAAGTTAATATTAGATAAATATGTACACTGCTAACCTGCCATCTGAAAGAGATAACACCCTTCTAAAGGCTCCTAATGTCTTCTTCAAGTAACACAGGCTGGGAAGAGATGTTCTACCAGTAAACCCAAGTTCTAGTTCTCTAAAATTAACTTACCAACATTACTCATCTAAGAGCTGACCCTCACAATTGCAATTCTCTAGACTCACCCTAAGAATTAAGATGTCTCTTCAAACACTATATAGTCTACAAAGAAGCAATGATGTACTTGTCCACACAATTATATGCATACATCTGCCCATCCTAAGAAGGTGTTTCCAGAGAGGAGCTCACAGCAGAAGACTGACCAGTAGATGATAAGTCACACAATCAATTATTAGGCAGAAATATTATTTTTCCTCTGCTCTTTTGGAATCATTGCTTAGCCAACAAGCAGCAAACGTGCAAAAGATATTAAAATAGCCAGTTCCTATCTAGTCTCCTAATTGTACAAATGACCATCTGTACCACACACACACGGGCATACTCATACACGTGAAAGTAGAGTGTGTGTGCTACCTGGGATAGAGTCAGAATCTAAGAAACATGTATTGAGTAAATTAAAAACACAAGAAGTCATTGGTGCTTCTAAAAGGAAAAGTGCTTAAAAAATAATCTGATCGTCTACCAAAAAAGTTTACCTGATGTGCTATAACACAAAATAAAAACAATCTGTAAGTTCTGGTAAGTTTTATCAACTCTCTTATGTCTTATGTCTGCCTATCCTATTTCTCTCAATTACCAGGAGTTATACACTGGCCTTTTAGTAGAGCATGCTATGTTTTGGTAGAATGTCTTGTGAGGTTAAGTTATGTTCGTTCTGTGTTAGGAAAATCATTAGAACTTATCATTCCAGTCTGACTTCCTTCCCAACGTAGCCATCTATGCAAAATATTCCATTTAGAGATTGTCCAGCCTCTACCAACCTAAATTATTTTCATATAACACACTCTCCTTGCTTCTCTCTCTCTCCCTCTCTCTCTCTCTCTCTCTCTCTCTCTCTCTCTCTCTCTCTCTCTCTCTCATACACACACACACACACACACACACACACACACACACACACATACACACATACACACTTTACAAGTAAGCTTTCAATGCATTTTCTGTACATATCCAGTCTCTTAGTGTCAATGGGAATTTGTGTCTGGAATTAGGGCCATTCACCATGAATTCACAAACAGCTTACAAGTTCTCCAAGTAGCAACTATCAGATCTGTTGCAGAAATCCTACCAGACATGATTTCTGGAGAACTGCGGAGAGGGCTGAGAATCTGCTTTGGGTTAGCCAGACTGTTTCCACTGAGCACATCTGACTCTGCTAACATTTAAGATCATGTATCTCCCTAACCCAGAGCTTGTGATACGCAGGGATAAATAGGGCAGCACAAGTCCTGAGCCTGGGCCTGAGGATTATAGTTTCTGAACAGAATCAAATCATGGACTTGGACTTTCCTTCCTCCTAAGGAATAAAGATGATTCAGGCTGAAGCTGCTGAGAAGCATGGAAATCATTAGCAGGCTAAACTGTACATAATCACCAAAGTATTAAGAACTCTCAGTAAACAAAATGACCAGCATATCTGATCTCCCAAAGTCCCCAAATTAAGAAACATGGCCAAGAGGACTCATAGCCACCCTCTGATCCAGCCTCCTTCCCCTTTGCCCAGTGATTTCTCCACCACTAAATGCTGGCTCCTCCCTTCCTGCTGCTTTCCAAAGCACCACTTCCTGGGTCTTGCTTTTTCTGCTATCTTGGATTCCATCCACAGTCTACTTCCAGGGATGAGAATGACCTTGTAGTCTGGACCTTGCAGGAGATCTATGTATTAAATGGGGGGAGAGGAGGGTTGCTGCTTTCCTACTGTCTTCTGTTCTCTGACCATGATGCCACTTTAACATTAGTAGGGGCTGATGTATTCATGCCTGCCTTCTAATTAACTGATTAACATTGAAATGATTTATCAGTCCACTGACTTGTAGGGATAATCTGCTCTTCTCCATGGGGGAGGCACCACCCCTTTCCAAAGGGTGATCTTCAGACATGTATAGGGACATTTCATTGGTTTCCACAATGACCAGAGGACACTACCAGCATTGCATGGTGGGACCAGAGATGCCAGACATCCTGCAAAGCCCAGGAGAGTTCCCTGCAGCAAATCATCCTACCCAAAATGTCAATCGCCCTCCATTGAGAAACACTGACAGAGCATACTAGCTAAGGAAGACTCCTTCCTCTCTCCACTGCACGCCTCCATCAGATTGGAGAGGCACGATGGAGTGGAGAAAACATCAGAATCCGGGTCGAGGGCCAAGGTTTCCGACACAGCTCCCCCGGTGACAACCGGACTTGGACAAACTACAACTTTTCTGAGCCTGTTTTTTCATCATAAAATGAGGACAAAACACCTAATTCATAGAGTGAGTGTAAAGATTAAATGAGAATGTACATAAAATTGTTAAGTGTAGAAATGGAGAGGATTTTATTCAGCTTTCCAAAGAAAGAAAAGTAAAGAGGGAGAATGGACGCTGCTTCATTGGGAAGCTGCAAGAAGAGGGTACCCCAGTGGGGGCTCAAGCGTGGATTTTTGAAAGACTCAGGAAGTGTGTGATGCTCGGTGTCTGGGGCCAGGGAGCAGTAGAAGGGGAAAGTGAGTTTGAGAGCCAGCTGCCAGCAGGATACTAGCAAAATATTTTAACTGTTCAATGTGACCTCCAAACGATCAGGAAAAGTAATAGAAAAACATGCTGTTGTGAGGTTACATGTCTTGTGGAAACTTGCAGGGGGTAAATTTTGCATCAAGTTGGCTCAAAAATAGAACCTGTGTGGAGGCAGAAGAATTAAGCTTGGGGTCAGAAGGGATATTAACCAGGATGTAGAGCTGGTGATTCCAATCCAGTTTATCTGAATTTTAAACATACAGAGAAGTAGCCGGTCACAGCAGTATCAAGTAGGTACTGAAAACAAATATTTTTTAATTTGAATTAAATCTCAGCTCTCCCATCCCCTATCCTACTCTGCCATAGAGACTCAAACTTATAACTGACCAGTATTTATTGAGATCTTAACTATGTTTGTCCATCTTGCAGTGACTATAAAGAAGCTGAAAATGCAATCATGTCCACAGGTATACAGGCTTCTAGAATGGGCTTTGGAGTCAAACAACCCCGCATGCAATCCAGGTCTATCATTTCCTTACAGCCTCATCCTGGGGCATGTCATCTTAACTCTTGAGTCCCAATATCCTCATCTGTAAAATGTCAACAAATATAATGTCTATGTCAGAGGAATGTAGGATAATCCATGTAAATGCACACTATTGTCAGTGGTACTTAATGGGACATGTGACTCAATGTGTCTGCTAAAGTAAAAGGAACTAAAGTGTATCAAAACTTCCATATGGGGCTTCTCTGGTGGCGCAGTGGTTGAGAGTCCGCCTGCCGATGCAGGGGACACGGGTTCGTGCCCCGGTCCGGGAAGATCCCACATGCCGCGGAGCGGCTGGGCCCGTGAGCCATGGCCGCTGAGCCTGCGCGTCCGGAGCCTGTGCTGCGCAACGGGAGAGGCCACAACAGTGAGAGGCCCGCATACCACAAAACTTCCATATGTTTGTCCTTTTTGAGTTATCACATTTGTACACTGCAGTCACCCATGATGGAATTAAGTCAGAATAGATGATAAGACACAAAATCCTGGTGTTGTACACCCATTGATCCCTTGATTCTTTTACTGAAATCCTAACACAGCAGTTTTTGGGAACGAGGAATAGGATCCCATTAAAAGAATTTCTGTGATCGTATAAATTCACAGAAACATATTGCTCTCAAACTACTGAAAGCAGATGCCTCCCAGAGAATTGAGCAGACTCAACGCTTCCAAAATCCTGCCAATGTCTGGCATAACATGGATACTGCATTAATGTTTGCAGAAGGAATACTTTAAATGCATACTCTAGCTATTGAGATATTTGATGCCAGTGAACCTGCTTCCCAATGATGACATGCTGAAATGCTTCTTCTCTATTTTGAAGTGAGTATGACAGAAATCTGGGTAAAATTAGCTGACAATTTGTGGGACTAAAATATGTGACAATATGACCTTACAAGGCTCCTCCTTCTTCTAATGGATGGAATTGTGCCATTACACATGAATCCAACCATTACATTATTTTACATAAATCTAGAAGTGTTCTCTTTGCATGATGAGAATAAAAAACTCAAGAGAAGCTTCAGCATCTAATCAAATAATGTTCTCCCAACCCATGTACACATACCTGTAGGCTTCATCAATGGTGCTGTCTTAATGAGAAAATGATTTGGGGGAGATGACCAGTATCCTATAAACAAGACCCTAAACCATCCCCCATGCTTAATCATCAGGCAACATCTTTAGATTATAAACTCCATGATAGTAGCTATAGATTCTGTCTATTTTGTTCATTACTAGATCCTCAGTGGCCAGCATAGTTTCTAAAAAGTAGGAGGTGTGCAACAAATATTTTTAGAATAAATGCTTCCCTGAACTCCAATCTAATTATTTTGAACAGCATCTATGTTGGCACTCTGGGAAGGGATGTGGCCTCCTCACCAGGTTTCAGAGTGTTTAATGCTTCCCCCTTTGGGGAAAGAAGAGAAACAACTATTTTTAAACCCCACCGGCAAGGACCCTTGACACATCCGAAAGATGAAAAGGAAGGTGCCAAGCAGTGAAAAGTACTGATAATGCCAGGAAGACACCTATCTTTCTGAACAGAGATCTTCATTTAATTTACTTCAGTTAATACTGAGTAATTTGTGGAGAGGATCTCCAGACTTCCAGCTAAATTTCAGATCAAAGATGCTACAGGCTAGTGAGGAGCCCTAATGTGGAAAGTTGTTAGAGAATCATCAACATGTCTGTGCACGTTATTACTTACATTACCCCGTGGATGTCAACAATAGTATGAAACAGTAAGGACAGTGGACTCTCACAGAGCGCTCTGCTCCATCTTCCATATGTACTGTCTCACTTAGTACTCGCTAAGGCACTATGAGATAAATACTGTTGTCCCCATTGTTTCAATTGCAAAAACTCATCACTCAAAGAGCACAAATGGCTCCACAGAGGTCTCACATGTGCTAAATGACGGAGTCGGGATTTAAAATCCGAAAGCTCTGATAACTAGATGAGTTTCTAGTTAAGTAACATCTTAAGATTTGTCTCCACCTTCTTCCTCCAAACTTAGATAAAGACTTAGACGACAAATAAGAATAATCTGGATATTGTTGTGTCTATTTTTCTTTATTCATTTCTACCGCAAGGGTTAACATGATCTAGACCATGAGGAACTATAATGACGTTCCAGGGCCTGTCTCACACAGGTGTCAGTGTGGAGGGACTGGAACAGGATAGCCATGTTCAAAAGGTAGGAGTTTCCCTTCATCTGCCATTGCACAAGCAGAGCTGATAAGGCATTTGCCATTAGAAGACTTAGACAAGTAATTCACCTCTTTAAACCTCCTACAGGGGAAAGAGCATGAGCTTTGGATTCAGAAACAGAGGGAGGACACCTGGGAACCCACCAGAAACAGAGCGAGGAAGCTATAATTCTTTGGTCATTCCACCTATTGCAATGGAGTCATCAGGCATCTCTGTATTCATTCATGTAGTGCAAAGATGGTCTAGATCTTTGCTACCCAATATGATAGCCATAAACTGCATGTGGCTATTTAATTTAAATTAATTAAAAGTAAATAAAATTAAAAATTCAGTCCTTCAGTTGCAATAGCCACTTTTCAAGTGCTCAGTAGTGCATGTGGCCAGTGACAACTGTATTGGACAGTGCAGATCTTGACCATTTCTAGAACACCCCAATCATCACACAAAATCTAGATTAAAATCTAAAATCTAGATTTAAAAAGAGAGCAAACCCTTGCTGGTCAATGACTGGTATTTAAAGGAAAAGGGGCCATGTGCTTTGATATTAGTGTTAGTTTAATGCTACGTTTCTTTTCTCATGGGTTGTATTAGCTATAAGGGGAAAAATACCCAACTTGAAAAAATCTTTAGCAAAAATAGAATATGTATTTGTTTTTATAGCTAAAAAAAAATCTAGGAATAAATCTCAGCTGGATCCAAGGATTCAAACCTCTCATTAAAACTGTATCTCTGTATCTCTCAGCTCTATTCTTTCTTATGTTGGCTTTCTTCTTAGGCTGGCTGTACTCATATGAGGGCAAAGGTGGCCCCAGGTAGACTCACGCTCATGTAATTCTTTGAGATGTACCCACAATCTCAAATTGGTCCTCCTGTATCAGTCTCCTTAACCATCCCTATGTCCAGTGGTATGGACTATTCTAATTGGCAAGGAATGAGTGCCCCTTTGGAGTGAGGGGGCAAAGAGAAGTTCACACTAACCTCAATCACATGGACTAAGAATGGAAACACGGTGGTTTCTCCAAAGGTATCTGAAGCTAGCAAGCAAACACACACACACACACACTCACACAAAACACATATCCACCACAGCTACCTAATCATTTGAGTCCCTATAATTGCTAACAATGGCAGTAGTATTAGGTAGTGGTATCAAGGTGAAGTGCCTCCAGAGTAGTCTTTGCTGAAATACAGGGATGTTTATTAAGGACTGCTATTCATCGGAGAGAGTTTACAGCATAATAGAAGAAGAGGCATTATCTTTACATATTTAAAAGGTAAAAGGTATCCAAACACACCTGGTTCTAGTATGGACTCTAACTTATGAGCTGTAGGACCTTGGGCAAACTCTAGTCCTAACTTCTCTGTGCCTCAATTTTCTCATCTTACAATGGGGATAATAATACTAATCTTATGAGGTCCATTTTGAGGATAAATGGGACATTCCGTATAAAGCGCTTAGCACAGTGTGGAATGAATAATTCACTATCCAGGCTAGCTATTGCCATCTCTGTGATTACTATAGCCATCCAAGGCAGTATAGGATAAATGTCCAATAGTAGTAAAAACCTTTTGTGTTGTAGGAATTAGGAACACAAGCAATCGCTGTGAAGTGGTGTGTCCCAGAAGGATTTGACAGAAGACACAGGACAGAAGCTGAGTTTGTAAGCACAGGCACACAGGCAGAGGCAGAGTGGGAGAGCTCTTCTCACAGCAGCACCAAGAAACTCATGCCGTGTCTCTGAAGCCACGTTTCTCACTAGGGATTAGAAAGCAACAGAGGGTGCGGGTAGTTTTTCTCTGATCGTCATCTGCAGATAAATTTGAGAGGCAACCTGATTTTTTTTAACATTAATAAAAAGAACTCAACAAAACTGAATCAGAGAAGCCAAGCGTGTCTCCTGTGCCATTCCTGCACTGAGCTCTCAGTGCCGCCGGTGGTTGATGGTGCTGAGGGCTCCGGGGGGAGGGGGAGGAGGAAGCCTGAGCATACTGTCTGGTAGGGCTCACTGCATCTTCCAAATGCCTGTCTGTCCACGGGGGTGGAGGCCTCCGAACAGCTGCTGCGCTGCTTTGTAAACAAGTGGGGGACACACTTCTTTAACCTGGAATCCTGCGGCTGAAAAATGTGTTTACCTCTCCAAGGATTTGGCTGGAAATGCTTCAAAGATTTCCGCCTGTCCCAGAAAGCTGGAGCTCAGTATGAGGTGATGTGCTTCATTTCTGAGAACAGTGCTTTCCTTGGGTAAGAAGAACAGTATTTTCCAGCTTGGCAGTAAATAACTTTCTGGCTTGGGCAAGAGCACAGGACCAGATTACCTCAGAGGTACATGCAGTTTAGCTCATGTGCAAAGTACCAGGGAAGAAAACGTTCCCATCAGAGGTGGGGGCCAGCATTGTGTGTGAGAAAGGCACACGGCAAGACATTTCCAGGGCCTGCCGTGATGACTGGATCATTTCCAGAGACTGCCAAGGAGGGCCTCTGGGCAGCTGCTGCTTTAGTGAGGCTTTATCATCCCCCTCTCTACCCCACCGCCCAACCCCAGCTGCGCGCACGTGTGTGTGTGTGTGTGTGTGTGTGCGCGCGCGCATGCAAAGCACCAGCCAAAAACATTCATTAGCATGCTTTTATGTATCAGAGCTTAAAAGCCATCAGGGCAGCTGTTGTCTAGAACCAGGGAACTAAATTCAAGTCACAGCTCTGTCATGTGGCCGTATGACCTCTGCCAGGTCATCCCATCCCTCTGAGCTTCTGTTTATTCATTTGTAAATGAAAATGATACTTGAACCAATTAACTCAGGGCTTTGACGAAAAGCCAAATTAAAATGACATGATTTATAGGAAAGTCTTCAGCAAACTCGAAAGGCCCGCTTCTCAAGGTATGGACCACAGACTAAGCAGCGCTGACTTTACCTGGGAGCTTGTCTGCGATGCAGGCCCATGGACCTGACCTCGGACGTAGTGAACCAGAATCTGCTTGTTCACACCATCAAGGTAGTTGATATGCACATTCGAGTTTGAGAAACACACTATAAAAGTTGGATTTACAGACTAGTTGCAGAATTGACTAAAACCCATCTACCTCTTGGCTACCAAAATGTCAGCCACACAGCTGACTTCCTAAGTCAGCCCTGCTTCCTCAGGGGACCAGACATGCCCAGAGAGCAGCACCACTGTCACTTGTCAATTCTCGGAGACCTCCAACGCAACGTGAGTAAGCCTTACCTCATCATAGCATGACAAATAGCATTCTGATACAAGATTTTTGTATTTCTTATATAGTTAAAAATAACTTACCCTGGCTTGAAATACCCTACAGGACAATCTGGCCTTCCATCACTAACTGCATCTACTACTCGTCCCTTGCTCCCTCCCCTGCCACCACCCTGGCCTCCCTGCTCTTCCCCAAACATGCCAGGAAGCTCCCGAAGGAGAGCATTTGCACTGCTATTCCTTCTCCTTAGGACGCTCTTCCTCTCCAGAGCCATGGAGCTCAGCCCCCTGTCCTCGAAGTCTTTGCTCAAATGGTACCTTCTCAATGACACCCTCTCCAACCCTTCAATTTAAAATTTCAACACCTCCTTTCACTTGCATTTATTTTTCTCCATAGCATTCATCACTTCCTAACACACTATATACTTTACTTACTTATTTTGTGTCATTACCTTACCCATTTCTGCCCCCAAGTAGAATACAAGTTCATGAAAGCAGAGATTTTTGTCCATTTTTTTTCACATCAATATTCCCAGTCCTAGCACACAACTGCTTGACATTTATTGAATGGATGAATGAATATCCAGGAGAATGGCTTTGGACGTGGGATCTGTAATCAGAAAGACTTGGGCTTGAATGTCAGCTTTGTCAACATTAGCTGTATGACTCTTTGCAAATAGTGTATGTTAACGGTCCTGGTACAGTGCCTGGCATATAGGAAATAGCTCTGTCTGAATTAGTTATTACTATTAAAACATTGTTATTATTATCATTGAATACGAGCCTCATGCTCCAAAGAGAATCATTAAAAGTTATAATTTATTTTAACAAAGAGTCAAACTTTCCAAGAATAGGTCATGTCAACCAAAACAGGACTAAGGACTGTGACTCATTTCGCAGCATTCAATTATTTTTGCATCAGCAAGAAAGAAGCAAAAAAATTAAAAATTTGCATTCATGAACATAATTCACATAAAGAGTAAAGCTCCTTGTCTTCTTTTAAGGGGCAGACCAGGAAATATTGGTTTCTATTACATTTCCAAATAAACTATAGCATCTGACATTGGACAAGTGAAAACCTGGGTTGAAATATCAAGGACTTATTCAGCATCATTAGACTGTAAAACTGACCAGATGAGGAGACAGCTCTCCCAACCGATGAATCACTTAAATGTACAGAAAAAGGAACTGGAAACTTTTTCCTACATGCTCAGACCCATTGCAAACATTTATAAAATAAGTAGTGAGTTTCTCATAATAGTTATCCCAAGTATTTTTCTTAGCTGTAAGAATTAAATATAAACAGACTATGTTTAATTCCCCTGCCTCATCCTTTTGGCCTTGAACAACACTCATTTCTTTACCTGTAGTGAAATCACTATTTGTGTGGGGAGACCACCTCGCCTCTTGGAACCTCAATTCCTTTTTCTCTAAAACAGGTCACTGAATCAGTAGTATCCAAGGTTCCTTCTGGCTCTAATCTCAGAGCCATATCAAGGACTTAGAGGATCACATTCTTCCACATCCCTCACCTCAGCGCTTTCCAATTCGTCACTAAGTTCTACTGAAGTGACTTGAAAATATATTTTAAATCTGTCTACCTCTCTGGTGACCACCCTGAAATTTACCAAACTGGACTGACTTGAGAGCCTCCTAATACCTCTCATACCTCTCCAACCTGTGCCCCCACAAAGCAGCCAGAGTGCTCCTTTAAAATAAAAATTTGATTCTACCTATTCCTCTGCTTAAAATCCTTCAGTGGTTTCCCTTTGCACTTAAAATAACATCTCAAATCCTTACCGTGGTCAATAAGATGATGGAGGCCCTCCCTGCCTCCTTCCGCCGCTTCATTTTGTGACACTGCCCCTCTCACTACCATCAGGCCACTCTCTGCCTTGCAGGTTCTCGGCTGCATTCTGGTCATCCGCACGTGTTGAGTCATCTGCATGTCACTCAGCCTAACTCTCACCCTCCATCCCATAACAAAGGTCTCTTTCTCAAAGGGGCCTCCTTGGATTCCTCTCAATTCTTTTACTTCATAACACTCATCATAATCTGAAGGTATGCATTTTTTATGTGTTTCTTCACTTAATGTCTGTATCTTGTTTTAAACTCTAAGCTCCTCAAGGAAAAGGACTATTTGGTTTATTCAGTACTATATACTCAGCACCCAGCAGACCTCCTGGCACCTCCAACAAATATTTATGGAACAAATGAATGGATGAATGAAGTATTACCAATGCCATCTGTGAAGGGAAAGATAAGAATATCACTTTTCCTTACCATCTTATGAAGTTATTTAAAATAATACACACAAAGTAAATTGAATTCATAAAGAAGTAATTCTTAAAATCCAAGGCATTATTTTTTGCCATTAGGTTCTTAACATAATTGTTCAAGATTAACTAACTCATTGCTAGGGTTTACTAAGGAAAATATTCTAAAGTTCTGCTTAAATTTTTACAAAATAATAGATTTATGGAGCAAATAATAAAACTTAGTATCAAAAGATATGGATTCATGTTCTAATGACTCAAATACTGTGATAAGTATTACTGAACCTGTGACTTTAACCTGATCATTTAGTAAATAACTATGTGCTTAATATCCTTCTTGTACAATCTGATAAACAGTGATTAAAGTGCATAATTCCTGCTTCACTGGAGTTAACAGCCAATAGACAAGAGTAGGTTGGGCTATCTGAAGTGATATATCAAAAAGGAAACCTTCAACTGCAGTAACTTTAAATATCTGTTATAGGAGAGGAATGCATTATAATTATCAAGAAAGTGACCTACAGTTCATTCTGCATAGTTTTTTACCATTTTTATTCAGCTTTGGTTAGGTTTTCTGAATTTCTGTGGCAATGAGTTCGGCAATGAATAAGTTACAAAATGTTTTTATATCAGGTTGGGAATGTGGTATGACAAATAGAGGGAAAGAAAAACAATCTAAGGGTTGGTGATTGAAGAAGGTGAGGAAAGAGTAGGAACTCACTTGGAAGTAAGCTTGGCTAGACATGAGAATGCATCCATAGGGTATAGCATGGCATTGAGGAAAAATGGGAAGGTACGTTTCCATGCCCAGGTAGCTGAAAAATAGAAATAATGATCCTTGGCCCCAGCAACCAATAGGCAATATTGTGAGAATAAATTAGATACAGCTTTCCTTTGGAGGAAAAGCACTATATAATTTATGATATTTTTATTATAATCATTAGTCACCTTTGCCTAGATTTATGGAGTGACTCATCCTAAATTAAGCCTTTGGAACAATAAGAAGAGGGAAATTTATGAGACCTACTATGATTTTCTAGTCTCATAAAAGATTGTAGCACTTGATTCTTGAGATGTTGAAATATCTCTTCCTCTTAACAGAAGGCTACAGGGACCATCCTTTGATTCATTATTTGATAAGTCTTTCAGGTCTCCATCCTCTTGCTCCTCTTGGACTCATAATTCAGTGAGCATTTTAACAGTCACCTTGGCTGTCACTAAATTATTTTAAATTACCTTTAGAGTGTCTGCTGTTTCTCTTCTTTTCCTATGAGAATAACAATTGTTACTTTTTTAATTCCTTAATTTTTCTACATAGTCACTTAGCAATTTTTGAGCACCTATAACATGCAAAGCAATGAGCTAGATGTAGCAGTATAAAGGGAATAAGACATCCCTCAAAGAGCTTGTAATCTAGGTGAAGCATGTAACTAAGAGGACCAGATCTGAACACTATTTTAAGGAAGACTGATTGGATAAACAGTGTGAAAGCGAGGGCTGAGTACAAGGTTTTCTCTCCTGACAGAATGGATGGAAAATGATCCTACTAACCAGACAGGGAGCAGATCTGGGGAGAAAACATTCAGCTCTGTTTTAGGCACATTGGGCTGAGGATGAATAAGATATCCAGGAAGAAGCTTGATACATAGGTCTGGAGCATGGGGAAGAGGTAAGTCCAGAAACAGATTTGGATTTCATCCAAAGAGAAATCCTGGGAATGCACAAGATACTCAGTGAGAGAATATGAAACAAGAAGGGATTTCCCTGGTGGCGCAGTGGTTGAGTGTCCACCTGCCGATGCAGGGGACACGGGTTCGTGCCCCGGTCCGGGAAGATCCCACATGTCGCGGAGCGGCTGGGCCCGTGAGCCATGGCCGCTGAGCCTGCGCGTCCGGAGCCTGTGCTCCGCAACGGGAGAGGCCACAACAGTGAGAGGCCCGCGTACCGCTAAAAAAAAGAAAAAAAGAAAAAAGAAAGAGCACTTGTGTGAAGCCCCTGACTCTGGCCTAGGCTTTGGTGGAGATGAATGGTGAGAAAAAGCTGGGCCAAAAGACAGAGCGGGGCTTCTCACACTTGAATGAGCATCTGAACCAGCTGGAAGGCTCTCCAGACACAGATTTCCAGGCCTCACCCCGAATCAGCTTCTGGTTCAGTAGGTTTGGGGCGGGACTTGAAAATCTGCATTTCTAATCAGTTCCCAGGTAACGCGGATGCGTCTGGGAGCTGCAGTTCGAGGACCTCTGAGGCAAAGAAATCGTCTGAGAGAAAATATCGAAGGGAAAAGAGACTTCGATGGCATCAGAACACAGAGCCCAGAAGAGGATCACATCTCTTTTGAGAGTTCATTTTCCTTTAAAGCACTTCATCATTTTATCTCCAGAACACTGTGCAGTCTATCTCAGAAACAGGCACTCTCTCTTATCCTAGAATCCCAAGAACTGGAGCAGGACCTGAAGTTGAACAGGAACTCATCCAACTGAGTGACTGGTGTGGTGGATGCAGAGAGAAGAGGTAATTCTGAGCTGCGTGAAGAGAGAGAGAAAGGAGAGTCTAGCAGATCTCAGTGTTTCCACCAAGGGCTTTGAGCAGAGGCCACCAGGAAGGTGGCAGTAGTTTGCGAGCCAGGCTGAGGCAACATGGCTTTTACAAAATCGGAAACTGTCAAAGTTTATATATTATTTTAATTTTGCTCCATCTTTTCAATATTGCATGGCCCAAGTGTTTAATATTTCATGTTTCTCTTTTTTCATCTTAAGTTATTTTTTATTTTTTGTATTCTTTTCCCCGGACAAGTACCTTTATTGCTAAAAATGGTAGTTTATAACCCTTTGCCATGGATCAGATTATCTCTGAGTACCCTCTTTTCCCTTTTTTGCTCTTAATTCCTTCCCATTGTATTATTCAGTTATTCCATTCTATTGCATCCATTATTCACTACTTTTTGTTTCAAAAATTGATTCTGCAGAAATCGAACACCTTCATTTTTCATTTCTCTTCGAGTTACTTTGTAGAAAGTCAACTAGATTATCGCCCCTAATGCACTGATGCTCTGCCAAGTGCACATCGCCCAGCACGTTTATAAGTTCTGGTATGGAGTCAAGTCAAACCCTATTCCTTTTCAAGATTCTCCCTTCATATACCATTTAAGTAAATTGCTCAACCATCTAGCTTGCTTCTACTTAGTCCCTGACTCATTTCCTAACTACTGAATGCCCCATCATCCTTCCCACAGTTATATTTTCATAAGAGAAAAGGAAAATTAAGCGGACATTTAGTTGCAGTGTCACTGAAGCTGCACTCGGCAGCTGGGGTCTGGCTGGGGACAGCAGAGGCGGGAGGACGGCGCTGGTCAGTACATAGGCATCAACCCCTTTCTCCTCTCTGCATCAAGTGCCAACACCTCACCTGTGATCTTTCTCATCAACACATTTCTGAAATTATTCTCACTTTCTTTAAAGATATGGTGCTTAGTCTCTTGCTTTGTGCATGGTAAACACTCAAAACCATGAACAGATGAATGACAATGACAAATGAATGTAACACAGACCCAACACAGCCGGCTCCTGTCTCCTTGCTCAGTTACTATCTTCCTATTACCCACTTTCCTGGGGGTATGTTATTCGGAACCCCTCACAGTTCCCTAAATGTGCCATGCTCACTCACGCCTCCACACCGATACACGGGTCACTTCCTTTTCACCTGCTTTCTCTAACTAACGTGGCATCCCTTCCTTCTCCAAAAAATCACTGCTGAACCCCTGCCTGGGTTGGGTGGCCCTCCTATGTGTACTGAAAACCTCTCCACTTCTTTGCTCTAAAATAGTACAATACTTCTATTGTCAGTTTGCTTGTCCTGCTCCTTAACTAGAATAAGGGTAACTTCAAAGCAGAGACTGTGTCTCATGCATAATTGCAATCCCAGCTCTTACCTGAATGCTCAAATGGTGCTGTTTGGGGTGAAGGAGGATATACTGATGTCCAGGTGAAAGGCAGGGGCATTTCAGTGTGAGTAGCTGCCATGGGCGTGGAGAGGAGTAGAAAGCTGTGGCATACAACAGAAAGAAAATCTTTCAGATGGAACAGCTCATTAGATGCAGGGCAATGGGAGAGGGGAAAGTAAAACATGGCAGCTGGGGGCTGGGAGGATGCCAAAAATGATTTCAGGTGCTCGTTACTTTAACAGAGACCTAGGGATTTCACTTCCTAAACAGAACAATAGTAGCTCCACACCATATAGCCTATTCACTAGCATTTTTATTAGGGAAAAGTATTATTTACTGGAACAAGACAATGAAGTAGCTAAATCACTTTAAACGATTCCAAATAATTCAAATCAATATACAGGTACTTTAAAAATAAAGTCCCAGAAGCAAAAAGGAAAGGTATATGGTGCCATTCACAATGAAGTCATTTCCTCATTTTCTCTTTTATTTACCTTACCTCCTCTCCTTCAAGCTGCAGTCCAATACAGGGACTCCTTGTCAGGCTTCTTTCTAGCTGTTAAGCAGGTGAAATTACACCTGTTAAAACACTGCTGTAACATTTTCTTAAGCCTTCTAAGAACAACAATGTCTCAACCCTTTAAATTTCAAGGTTTAATTTCTCCTTTTTGGAGTAATTAGTCCCTCCCTCCAACTCTATCTCATTCTCTCCCTCCTCTCCCTTTTCATATGTGTTTCTACCCTCTGAGCCGTCTTTGCATGGAGGGAACTGTGTTGTACAGTAACACCTCCCTGAGCAGATCTGGCCCCTTCCCACTCAGCTTTGGTGAAAGAGGCTCCTGACTTAACCCTGGCCCTTAACTCCAACAAATCCGATACGGGCTAGAAGAATTTAAAATCTATGCCTATCTCATGGTCCTCCTTTCTCTACCTCTATATAAAATCCTACCTTCCTTGCCTATCATGTCACTCAGCTAATAAGCCCTCCTCTTAACTCTTGGAGCCCATGTTTTCTGTAACAACAGAAAATAAGTGCTTGTCTCATACATTTTCCTTGGAGTGCTCCTAGGAACCGGCCTGGGCTTCTCCCTAGCAGTGTCCGGGAGGAGAGAGCACTCAATAGACTCAGTAGCTGCCTGTTACATTTCATGGACTGCCTCTGCGTTTCAAGCAATGACTTTGCTCCCTATTTGGAATAAATGGTGATGTTTCTGAGAACATTCCACGAGAAACAGAAGTTAGTCCTGCACATAACAGCTGCTTCCTACCATGTCATTTTGACTCCGACTCTGGTGCTACCCAGCTAGAGAGCTAAGTGGTCTGTGTTTTCTCATCTTGCTGTTGAGATAGCCCATTACTCTTCATATAAGAAGCCTTCATGCACTCCCAGGAGCCCAGTATATCAGGAAGTGATAGCACACTGGTAAGCAGAAATTCAGTCTCCCGCCCCTTCACCCTAAATCCCTCACTGCACACTCCCGAGTAGGAAGCAAGCTGCCCGGCCCGCTGCTGAGCAGAGAGAAGGGGGGAGCCGCAGAGGGTGAGGACCCGCCGCCTCCTTCACGACGCTGGAGCCAAGTGCAGGTGCGCGAGGACCGGCGTCTGCGAGGATGATTACCCTCATCATGCGAGCTGCCAGACAACTTCAGCACATTCTGTGGCATGTAAACTGCCGAGAAAGAACACGATCAGCAGTGTCATTTCTAACGAGGGAGAAACAGTATATGAGGCAGGGAAAAAAAGACAAAACCCTCCCACCCCGGCTGTACCCTAAACATCCTGGTAGGATATTTTGCCTTTTCTCTCCTCCTGACTCCCTGTGGCAGGAAGCCACCCCAGAGGGGCCCTGATATTAGCACTGTCTGACATTGGAGGCCAAGGGTTAGCAAACGTAGAAACCATGCCATTGCAGAGCCCTGGGAATCTAGATAGATGCTGCTGTACAACCCCGTCTACTTCCTGACTGCCTTCTTTTATTTTGTCCAGAATGGTCATATTTTGTATGTATGTATATATATATATACATATATATATATACATATATATATACATATATATGTATATGTATATATGTATATATATATATATATACTCATTTAACCAGAGAGTGTCTTGTATTATATTCAGGTGGGTTTTTTTGTTCAGTTTGTTTTAATTCAGCTATTTTTTGGTTAAAAAAAAAAAAGTATCTTGGTTAAAGATATTTTCTAGCCTTTGCAAATGACTTGAGGTTGTGGAAACTTTACTTTTTAAATAAAATTGATAAAGTTGTAAGGTTATAGACTATATATTTATACACACACATATTGGCAACATACGTGTTGGCACACATATATTGTAACACATATTGGCATGTGGCATGTGGGAAATAATAAAGCAAAATGCATTCCACGGTATAGCTGCTCCTTCTGGAAACCCTTCGCCTGTTAACAAAACACCATTCTCTCCTGAACTTCCTCACAGAACACCCCTCTCCTTGACCATCTTCATTGATATCTGGCTCTCACATGAGGCCACCCCATCCCCTGCTGCCTTTTCAGATGAGTATGTTCATTCTCCTACATTACACATGCCTTAAAACATGCCAGGAAGTGGGCTTCGTATCCTCCTTTTTCCCCAACTGTCCTTCACTCTCAGTCAGCAAAACAATCCCAAGTTAATAGCACTTCAAGACATATTTTCTGTTTATGTTTCTGCTTATGTTGGGGTAGAATGGTAAACCCCCCTCTCTGCTGTAATTCTCATTCTGTAACAACTCTCAGTTATTCCAGTTCTTGGATTTATGACCTTTGTTTTTCTTCCCTAAACATATTATTCTGTTCTTGATCTTATAGTACCATTGTGTTTATTCTAGTAACCAATCATGCCCCCTCCTTTTTAGAAAAAAATGCTACATTTATTGTCTATGCAAAAGCTGTTCCATGTTTCTTGTGTGCAGTTTTCTGATTGCTATTTGAATACAGTCAAAAAGAAATTGGATTTTTTGTGCATGCCTGATTCCCTTTCATGCACGCTTTTGTCAAATTTTGACACAGTAGATACAGACCTCCTCCATGTGGACCCCAATTGATTAATTAAAGAGGAGATTCACTGCAAAATTGTCAGCAGCTGTTGGCTAGAATGGAGGCTGAGGAGTCGCACACTAAAAAGTAGCAGTGGAAACGAACCACTTCTACAGGATGTGTCTGAATATTGTGGAAAGTGAGTTCTACTTCCCAAACTGAATTTTTTTTTTAATTTCATGGACTATTTAGAATATTTAATTTATTTTCAAACAAGCAAGCAACAAGCAAACAAGCAACTCACATTAAATGTTTTCTTTTTACTTTTTTTTTAAAATTGAAGTATAGTTGATTTACAATGTTGGGTTAGTTTCTGGTGTTTAGCAAAGTGATTCAGTGATTTTTCATATTCTTTTCCATTATGATTTATTATAGGATACTGAATATAGTTCCTATACAGTAGGACCTTGTTGTTTGTTTTATATATAGTAGTTTGTATCTGCTAATCGCAAACTCCTAATTTTTCCATCCCTCACCCCCTTTCCACTTTGTTAACAGTAAGCTTGTTTTCTTTGTTTGTAAGTCTGTTTCTGTTTCATAAATAAGTTCATTTATGTCTTTCTCTCTCTCTCTCTCTCTCTTTCTTTCTTTCCCCAGACAAAGGGTAAAGACAGGTGTGGCAAGACACATTGTTCAATACCAGGACATTTCATCAGCATCAAAAGGCACACCAAGAGAGCAATTCATTTGGTACAAGACCAAGGTCAAGATCATTGAGGGAAAGAAAGCTAAGATAACTTCAATTTGCAAGCTTTCTGAATTATGTAATACCATATTCTGAGTGCTGCCGTCAATCAGGAGTATGCGTGGCCATGTGGAATTTCAGATCCATCCAGAAGGGTAGATAGACGCTTCCAACAAATAACAAGAGAGAAGGTCGTCAAGAATAAGAATTCAGTCCATAGGCATAATTAGAGGTTGTGCAGAGGCGGAAGGGGAAGAAGTCAGCAGTGGAGGGGAGTCAGGAGAAAGTGTTCAGAAGTATAAAGTCTCCAATAAGTCATGGCAGTGGCAATTCCTAAAGGTCCTTCCTGATCCTCTCAAAAAAGCTGAAGTTGACATTTTCTCCATCTGTACTCCACCTCTCCAGGAGCTCATAAATCTGGGCTCTGACCTAACCATGATGGAGAACTCAGCTGGGAGAGAAGGTTATTTCCCCCAAGCCACTGTACACGGCATCAGGGGCCACCTGTGAGTCACAGCCTCTGGGAGGTTGGGGAACATCTGGCCAAGTTCATCTCCTGCCACCCCACCACCGAGTCTGCCTCTGTTACTCATGTCTGTTTTAACTGTACTTCTCTCTCCAACACAACATCTTTGGAACATCAGGATGTTGCATAATAACTGAATGGAATCCAATAACCAAGCCACACATGTAGAACTACGAGAAACCACATGTGTGAGAGAAAAATAACCTCAGCTTGAGTATTATTTTTCTTCTCAAAGCAGTAAATGTGTTGGAGGCCACACTGAATATTTGATACAGACTGAGAAAGGGTGTGGATGAGCTTTGCTTGTAAACATCTGCACCAAAGGGACTTGAGGTATGTTTTCAAAATAACCTTCAGAGCTATCATTCACTGAGTGCCTACAAAGTGTCAAACACCTTATAGACATTAGCCCTGATTGTCCAATATGGTCATGAAGTGGTTATTATTATGTTCATTTTTTCTAATTAGAAAACTAACCACTGAGATAAAAAATGACTCACCAAAGTACCACAACTGATAAAGGGAAAAGGTAGTTTGGGAGGTGGTTTCTTTTGTCTCCAAAGCCTACAGTCCTTCTACTTATTACACTTTCTTCCCAATCAATCTAGAAAGGCTAAAAGTGACAAGTGTTGATTCCCTGTGTTTGCTCAATTCCATTAAGTAGGCAGAGCATAGCCAGGGGCTGCATTGAGGGATGTGTGTGTGTATATATATATATATATACATACATATATATACGTATATATATGTGTATATATATATACATACATGTATATATATATATATATATATATATATATATATATATATATAGAGAGAGAGAGAGAGAGAGAGAATATATCAGGCTAAGATATATAGAGAGAATTTCTGGCTAAAGTTGACTGGGGTTGAGGCAGGAGATAGATGGGCCCCAGGTCGAATAGCTGAAGTTCGTCCCCTGTAGACAGAAACTCCATAATAGCAGAAACTCCATAAAAGCAAGATGATGGAGGAGCCTGGGCCCTGCCCATATAAGATATAAAAGACCACATATTTCTCATTCTCAAATCAAGAAGACCTCCTGACTACACATGTGCTGAAAGGCTCCTTGGAGGTCAAAAATGGAGGAGACACCACCCCATAGTAAATGATGTCAACTATCCTTATGCCTCTTCACTAGAATCCATCTTGGCTAAGAGGTGTGCACACAAACTTGGGAGGACCCTGAGATATACCAAATACAGACTCAGAACCAGGCAAAGCAAGATAACTGGTCAAAGGAAACCCAGAAGAAATGTCCCATAAAAGTGATTCAAACTACCAGGAGGGCATGACTCTCTCTCTGAGTCCGCCCATGTGTCTATCCACGTGTACTATACTCTTTACTTGTTTCACTACTTTCTGTCTTTGTAGGAATTCTTCTCTGCAAACCCGAAGGGCCAGGGCCTTGTCACTGGCCACTAGTCCCTGGCAGTCTAGTGGATAGGATTCGGCACTCTCACTGCCGCAACCTGACATCAGTCTACGGCCGGGAACCAAAACCCTTCTTCAAGATGCTGCATGCCAAGGCCACCAGAGATTAGGGTCTCCAGAGATAATGATGGGGAAAGTCAAATCTGAATATGCCTATTCTTTCAAAGGAATATTGTACTATTAATATATGTTCGGAATTACTAAGGCTCAATGGTACCAAAGCAAGCCAGAGACATCAATAAGGATTCCTTTTCTTCATGAGGCTCATTGATCCTCAACCACAGTGGTAATAATTCACCAAACCTTTACCAGCAGCATCTGCTGTCCAGAAATTACCTCAATTTACTTTTATGAAGTCTACTAAATCTTATAAGAAGTGGAAAAGCAATAGTAACATCAACTTGAAGCCAGATCACAACAGTACCTGTCAATGGATCTTTCCTGCTGCCTTTCCTCTTCTTGTTCACCTGGTTCCAACCCTCAAGAACTCATAAACCACAGCTGGCAGGATCAGGGAGAATAAATGAATGTGAAGAGGAAAGAAAAAAGGAGTCAGTCAAAACTATTAACTGCCATAAGCTTTGGGCCTCCAGTCTGAAAGAGACCCGGGCTCCAGTTCCACATTTTGGGAGGAAAGATGTTAATGTTAAATAAACATCAGAATTTTTTTTTATTATAAAACTAGAATTGATATATTATGAATTTACTTGATACTGTGTTTTGGGACTGAATGAGACTATAGGAACTTCTATCATCTAAAAGTGCTCAGAAATGAGAAATAGTGAATAGAATGAAAGTGAATAGAATGAAACATGAATTCTCTAGAGATGACTCTAGATCCCTTATGTCAACACCAAAGAAGATTCAATGGGAGAATATTCCAGCCAAATGAGAGTGATTGTGCTGCATTCTTCCTCTTAGCCAAGAGTTCTAAACCTGAGGTCCATGGTCCCTTAAAAAGAACAAGCAACATTTTATGTACACATGTACATGTGCCTTTTTCTGGAGAGAAAGTCCACAGCTTTTATCAGGGTCACAAAAACAGTTTAAAATTATTCCCAAATCAGAGAACTTTTGGAATCCCAATATAATCTTAGACTTCAGCTTTAGATCTGGTTTGTTTCTCCTCCACTACCAATGTTTTGTACTGACCAAACATTAGTCAGTACCCAGCTGATTCTATTTTAAAGAGGACCTGAGAGATGGGACACAGACTAAACCATTCTCCAGAAAACCCTTTTGACATAGTTTCAGGACATGTATGGTTTAGATTGGGAGAAGGTAGAAATTAGCTTTGAAATTCAGGATATAGTTTTCTAGGCTATAGAAACTTACATCTTCTAAGAACTTTGTGGCTCCCTGAGGTTACCTCTCTTCTGGCTATATTTTGAATCTTTTCAGTGAATTGTGACACACATGGTTTTTGAACCTATGTTTTGACATAAAATGCATGTAACCCAAGTGGTCTGATTTCCTAATGCTCAGTTCCTGACTACTGGCCTTCCAAGGCCTTGGCCTCTCTCTAGTGTCCACAGTGAGATTAACTGCTGCCTGAAGGGTAATGCTAACCCAAAGCATCAGGTCTCCATCAGGGGGCAGAGTCAAGATGGTGGTTTGGGAAGAGGCAGAGTTAGCATCTCCCAATGACTAGGGCGTCTGCCGGCTGCTAGTGGGCCCTGATGCCCAAGGAGCAGGGAGGAGCCCCCAAGCAAATTGGTAGGACATGGGGGGACTGAGGTGGGGAGGAGAAGTGGAGGCCAGACAGGATCAGTGTCCCTGAGGCTGGGGAGATCAGGAAAAGCAGGTGGGAGGGGTCCTCCCAGAGGAGGAGCCAAGGGCAATTGCCCTGCCCACCCGGGCCAGGGAGCCTGCTGAGCTTCCAGGCTGGTACCTCCCTTCCAAAACCCCATCCAGGTCATGTGGGTCCTGGGGCCATAAGAGGGAGGCCAGGGAGATCAGGAGAGGCAGGCGGGAGAAACCCTCCAGGAGGAGAAGAAGAGGATTGGAGGGCATTTGCCCTACCCACTTGGGCACAGGGAGCCTGCTGAGCTCCCAGGCCAGTCCCCTGCCCTCCAAGGCCCCCCATCTCTGTGGCTGCATTGGTCATGGAAGCATAGGAAGGAGGCCAAGGGGAGAACAGGGGAGGCAGGTGGGAGGAGCCCTTCAGGACCAAAGGAGCAGGAGAGGAGAGGAGGGCATTTGCTCTGACCACTCAAGCCCAGGAAACCTGCTGGACTCCCAGGAGAGGTCCCTGCCCACTGAGACCAGGAATGGGGGGGCACGCCTGGGTCCCTTCTTTTCCATTGAGACTAAGTCCCACCCCCCCACAGGCACCAGGGCCTTTTCCAGCCTTGTGGGGCTTAAGCATAGGCCCCACCCACCACCCAAACCTCACCTTTGTTTAGGCACAACCCTCCACAGCCAAGCCCTTTCCCTCCCTTTTTAAAAATATTCTTTCTAACATATCTGTTAGTTTCCTAGTCTAATTTTATTTTTTACTTTGTTATTGTTCTGTCTATTTTGTTTGTGTGTGTGTGCCGACCCATGCAGCTTGTGGGATCTTGGTTCACAAGCTGGGGGTCAGGCTGAAGCTCCTGCAGTGGGAGCTCCAAGTCCAAACCACTGGACTAACAGAGAAACTCAGAACCCAGGGGATATCCATCAGAGTGAAGTCTCACAGAGTTCCTCATCTCAGTACCAAGACCCAGCTCCACCCAACAGCCTACAAACTCCAGTTTTGGAAGCCTCAAGCCAAACAACCAGTAAGACACAAACACAGCCCCACTGATTAAAAAAAAAAAAAAAAAATGAGATGGCAAAAAATATTTCACAGATGAAGGAGCAAGGTAAAAATGTACAAGACCAAATAAATGAAGAGGAAATAGGCAATCTACCCGAAATAGAATTCAGAGTAATGATAGTAAAGATGATCCAGAATCTCAGAAGTAGAATGGAGATGCAGATTGAGAAAACACAAGAAATGTTTTAACAAAGATCTAGAAGAACTAAAGAACAAACAAACAGATGAACAACACAATAACTGAAATGAAAAATACACTAGAAGTAATCACAATAACTGAGGCAAAAGAATGAATAAGTGAGCTGGAAGACAAAATGGTGGAAATAACTGCCAAGGAGCAGAATAAAGGAAAAACAAAATGAAAAGAATTGAAGATAATCTCAGAGACCTCTGGGAAATCACTAAATGCACCAAGGTTCAAATTACAGGGGTCCCAGAAGAAGAAGAGAAAAAGAAAGAGACTGAGAAAATATTTGAAGAGATTATAGTTGAAAAATTCCCTAACATGGGAAAGGAAATAGTCACCCAAGTCCAGGAAGCACAGAGGGTCCTGTACAGGATAAATCCTAGGAAAAGCACACCAAAACGCACACATATTAATCAAACTAACAAAAATTAAATTCAAAGAAAAAATATTAAAAGCAGCAAGAGAAAAACAAAAAATAATATACAAAGGAATCCCCATAAGGTTATCAGCTGATTTTTCAGCAGAAACTCTGCAGGCCAGAAGGAAGTGGCAGGATACACTTAAAGTGATGAAAGAGAAAAACCTACAACCAAGATTACTCTACCCAGCAAGGTACTCATTCAGATTTGACGGAAAAATCAAAAGCTTTTCAGACAAGCCAAAGCTAACAGAATTCAGCACCACCAAACCAGATTTACAGCAAATACTAAAGATACTTCTTTAGGCGAGAAACACAAGAGAAGAAAAACACCCACAAAAACAAAAACAAAACAATTAGGAAAATGGTAATAGGAACATACATATTGATAACTTCAAATGTAAATGGATTAAATGCTCCAGCCAAAAGACATAAACTGGCTGAATGGATACAGAAACAAAACCCGTATATATGCTGTCCACAAGAGACTCACTTCAGACCTAGGGAAATATACGGATTGAAAGTGAAGGTATGGAAAAATATATTCCATGCAAATGGAAATCAAAAGAAAGCTGGAGTAGCAATACTCATATCAGATAAAATAGACTTAAAACAACGACTGGGGCTTCCCTGGTGGTGCAGTGGTTGGGAATCCACCTGCCGATGCAGGGGACGTGGGTTTGTGCCCCAGTCCAGGATCTGAGAGATATACCATGTTCTTGATGGGAAGAGTCAACATTGTGAAAATGATTCTACTACCCAAAGCAATCTACAGATTCAATGCAATCCCTATCAAACTACCACTGGCATTTTTCACAGAACTAGAACAAAATATTTCACAATTTGTATGGCAACACAAAAGACCCTGAATAGCCAAAGCAATCTTGAGAAATAAAAACGGAGATGGAGGAACCAGGCTCCCTGACTTCAGAGTATACTACAAAGCTACAGTAATCAAGACAGTATGGTACTGGCACAAAAACAGAAATATAGATCAATGGAACAGGATAGAAAGCCCAGAGATAAACCCATGCACATATGGTCACCTTATCTTTGATAAAGGAGGCAAGAATATACAGTGGAGAAAAGACAGCATCTTCAATAAGTGGTGCTGGGAAAACTGGACAGGTACATATAAAAGTATGAGATTAGAACACTCCCTAACACCATACAGAAAAATAAGCTCAAAATGGATTAAAGACCTAAATGTAAGGCCAGAAACTATCAAACTCTTAGAGGAAAACATAGGCAGAACACTCTATGACATAAATCACAGCAACATCCTTTTTGACCCACCTCCTAGAGAAATGGAAATAAAAACAAAAATAAACAAATGACACCTAATGAAACATAAAAGCTTTTGCACAGCAAAGGAAACCATAAACAAGACCAAAGAACAACCCTCAGAATGGGAGAAAACATTTGCAAATGAAGCAACTGAGAAAGGATTAATCTCCAAAATTTACAAGCAGCACATGCAGCTCAATGTCAAAAAAAACAAACAACCCAATCCAAAAATGAGCAGAAGACCTAAATAGACATTTCTCCAAAGAAGATATACAGATTGCCAACAAACACATGAAAGAATGCTCAACATCATTAATCATTAGAGAAATGCAAGTCAAAACTACAATGAGATATCATCTCACACTGGTCAGAATTGCCATCATCAAAAAATCTAGAAACAATAAATGCTGGAGAAGGTGTGGCGAAATGGGAACACTCTTGCACTGTTGGTGGGAATGTAAATTGATACAGGCACTATGGAGAACAGTTTTGGAGGTTTCTTAAAAAACTACAAATAGAACTACCATACAACCCTGCAATCCCACTACTGGACATATACCCTGAGAAAACCATAATTCAAAAAGAGTCATGTACCAAAATGTTTATTGCAGCTCTATTTACCATAGCCAGGACATGGAAGCAACCTAATTGTCCATCATCAAATGAATGGATAAAGAAGATGTGGTACATATATACAATGGAATATTACTCAGCCATAAAAAGAAATGAAATGAGTTATTTGTAGTGAGGTGGATGGACATAGAATCTGTCACACAGAGTGAAGTAAGTCAGAAGGAGAAAAACAAATACTGTATGCTAACACATATATATGGAATCTAAGAAAAAATGGTTATGAAGAATTTAGTGGCAGGACAGAAATAAAGATGTAGACATAAAGAATGGACTTGAGGACATGGGGAGGGGGAAGGGTTAGCTGAGATGAAGTGAGAATGTGGCATGGACATATATACAGTACCAAATGTAAAATAGATAGCTAGTGGGAAGCAGCCACACAGCACAGGGAGATCAGCTCTGTGCTTTGTGACCACCTAGAGGGATGGGATAGGGAGGGTGGGAGGGAGATGCAAGCAGGAGGAGATATGGAGATATATGTATATGTATAGCTGATTCACTTTGTTATACAGCAGAAACTAACACACTATTGTAAAGCTATTATACTCCAATAAAGATATTTTTTTAAAAAAGAAAAGGAAAAGGAAAATAAAAGTTTCCCAAGCAATCCCGCTACTGGGCATATACCCTGAGAAAACAATTCAAAAAGAGACATGTACCACAGTGTTCATTGCAGCACTATTTACAGTAGCCAGGACATGAAACCAACCTAACTGTCCATCAACAGATGAATGGATAAAGAAGATATGGCACATATATACAATGGAATATTACTCAGCCATAAAAAGAAATGATATTGAGTTATTTGTAATGAGGTGGATGGACCTAGAGTCTGTCATACAGAGTGAAGGAAGTCAGAAAGAGAAAAACAAATACCATATGCTAATGCATATATATGCAATCTTAAAAAAAAAAAGAAGGTTCTTATGAATCTAGGGACAGGACAGGAATAAAGACACAGACATAGAGAATGAACTTGAGGACACGGGGAGTGGGAAGCGTAAGCTGGGACAAAGTGAGAGAGTAGCCTTGACATATATATTCTACCAAATGCAAGATAGCTGGTGGGAAGAAGCTGCATCACATGGGGAGATCAACTTGGTGCTTTGTAACCACCTAGAGGGGTGGGATAGGGAGGGTGGATGGGAAACAGAAGAGGGAGGGGATATGGGGATATATGTAAACATATAACTGATTCACATTGTTACACAGCAGATACTAACACAACATTGTATATCAATTATATTCCAAGAAAGACATTAAAAAAATAAAACAAACTTATGATTACCAGGGGGTAAAGGGGAGAGGGATAAATTGGGAGAATAGGATTGACATATACACTCTACTATATATGAAATAGATAACTAATAAGGACCTGCAGTAGAGCACAGGGAACTCTACTCAATACTCTCTAATGGCCTATATGGGAAAAGAATCTAAAAAAGAGTGGATATATGTATATGTAAAACTGATTCACTTTGCTGTACACATGAAACTAACACAACATTGTAAATCAACTATACTGCAATAAAATTTTTTAAATCATTAAAAAAACCCACAAATACCATACACTAACTCATATATATGGAATCTAAAAAAAAAAAAAAAGTGGTAATGATGAACCTAGTTGTAGGGCAGAAATAAAGCTGTAGGCATAGAGAATGGACTTGAGGACACTGGGTGGGAGGGGGAAGCTGGAGCAATGTAAGAGTAGCATTAACATATGTATACTACTGAATGTAAAATAGCTAGCTAGTGGGAAATAGCAGCATAGCACAGGGAGATCAGCTCGGTGCTTTGCAATGACCTAGAGGGGTGGGATCAGGAGGATGGGAGGGAGGCTCAAGAAGGAGGGGATATGGGGATATATGTATGCATATGACTGATTCACTTTGGTGTACAACAGAAACTAACACAGTATTGTAAAACAATTATACTCCAAAAAAGATCTATTAAAAAAAAAAGTATAGTTGATTTACAATGTTGTGCCAATCTCTGCTGTACAGCAAAGTGAATTAGTTTTACACATATATACATTCTTTTTTTAATATTCTTTTCCATTATGGTTTATCCCAGGAGACTGGTTATAGTTCCCTATGTTATACAGTAGGACCTTGGTGTTTATCCATTCTAAATCTAATAGTTTGCATCTACTAACCCCAAATTCCCAGTCCATCCCTCTCTGTCTTCCCTTCTCCCTTGGTAACCACAAGTCTGTTCTTTATGTCTGTGAGTCTGTTTCTGTTTTGTAGATAGGTCCGTTTGTGCCATATTTTAGATTCCACATATAAGTGATGTCATACGATATTTTTCTTTCTCTTTCTGACTTACTTCACTTAGTACAATAATTTCTAGTTGCATCCATGTTGCTGCAAATGGCATTATTCTGTTCTTTTACATGGCCGAGTAGTATTCCATTGTATATATGTACCACATCTTTATCCATTCATCTGTAGATGGACATTTAGGTTGTTTCCATGTTTTGGCTATGGTGAATAGTGCTGCTATGAACATAAGGGTGCATGTATCTTTTTGAATTATTATGTCCAGATATATGCCCAGTAGTGGGATTGCTGGATGATATGATAATTCTATTTTTATTTTTTTTATTTTTTTAACATCTTTATTGGAGTATAATTGCTTTACAATGGTGTGTTAGTTTCTGCTGTATAACAAAATGAATCAGCTATACATATACATATATCCCCATGTCTCCTCCCTCTTGTGTCTCCCTCCCACCCTCCCTATCCGACCCCTCTAGGTGTTCATAAAGCACCAAGCTGATCTCCTTGTGCTATGTGGCTGCTTTCCACTAGCTATCTATTTTACATTTGGTAATGTATATATGTCCATGCCACTCTCTCACTTTGTCCCAGCTTACCCTTCCCTCTCCCTGTGTCCTCAAGTCCATTCTCTACATCTGTGTCTTTATTCCGGTCCTGAGCCTAGGTCCTTCAGAACGTTTTGTTGTTTTTTTTTTTAGATTCCATATATATGTGTTAGCATATGGTATTTGTTTTTCTCTTTCTGACTTACTTCACTCTGTATGACAGACTCTAGGTCTATCCACTATTTTTAGATTTTTAAGGAACATCCATACTGTTTTCCATAGTGGCTGTACCAATATGCATTCCCACCAACAGTGTAGGAGGGTTCCCTTTTCTCCATACACTCTCCAGACTATCGTTTGTAGATATTTTGATGATGACCAGTCTGACTGGTGTGAGGTGGTACCTCACTGTAGTTTTGATTTGCATTTCTCTAATAATTAGTGATGTTGTGCATCTTTTCATGTGCATACTGGCCATCTGTATGTCTACTTTGGAGAAATGTCTATTAAGGTCTTCTGTCCATTTTTTGATTGGGTCATTTGTTTTGTTGTTGTTGAGTTGTATAAGCTGTTTATATATTTTGGAGATTAAGCTCATGTCGGCCACATCATCTGCAAATATTTTCTCCCATTCGGTAGCTTGTCTTTTCATTTTTTTTTCTTTAATGGTTTCCTTTGCTGTCCAAAAGATCGTAAGCTTGATTAGATTCCATTTGTTTTTTTTGTTTTTATTTCTATTGCCTTTGAAGACTGACCTAAGAAACCATTGGCATGGTTTATGCCAGAGAACATTTTGCCTTTGCTCTTTTCTAGGAGATTTATGGTGTCATGTCTTATGTTTAGTCTTTAACCATTTTGAGTTTATTTTTGTGCATGGTGTGAGGGTGTGTTCTAACTTCACTGATTTACATGCAGCTGTCCACCTTTCCCAGCAGCACGTGTTGAAGAGACTGTCTCTTTCCCATTTTATGGTCTTCCCTCCTTTGTTGATTTATTTCTGGGCTCTCTATTCTCTTCCATCGATCCATATGTCTGTTTTTGTAACATATAATACTGTTTTGATTACTGTAGCTTTGTAGTATTGTCTGAAGTCTGGGAGTGTTATACCTCCTGTTTTGTTTTTGTTCCTCGGATTGGTTTGGCAATTCTTGGTCTTCTATGGTTCCATATAAATTTTTGGATTATTTATTCTAGTTCTGTGAATAATATCATTGGTAATTTGACAGGGATCACATTAAATCTGTAGATTGCTTTAGGTAGTACTGCCATTTTAACAATATTAATTCTTCCAATCCAAGAGCATGGGACATCTTTCCATTTCTTTGAATCCTCTTAATTTCCTTTTATAATGTTTCTCAACATATAAGTATTTCACCTCCTTGGTCAGGTTTATTTCCAGGGTGTTTTTTTTTTTTTTTTTTTTTTTGGTGCATTTTTAAAAGGTTTTTTTTTTTTTTACACTCTCTTTCTGATATTTCATTGTTCTTGTAAAGAAATGCAACCAATTTCTGAATGTTAATCATGTATCCTGCTACTTTGCTGAATTCATTTATTAGATCTAGTAGTTTTTGTGTGGAGTCCTTAGTGATCTGCATATAGCAACAATTTTACCTCTCCCCTTCCAATTTGGATATCTTTTATTTCTTTTTCTTGCCTGATTGCTGTGGCTAGGACTTCCAATACTATTTTGAATTGATGTGGTAAGAGTAGGCATCTTTGTCTTGTTCCACATGTTACTGGGAAGGCCAAAGCATCAGGTCTTAATGAAGCTAGTAGCACAACCACTTCCATTTAGCCAAATCATAGGTATTTTCCTCCATTTGAAAGGCTATCTGATTGTCTATCTGTCCCTAGCAGCATCAGCCTGCTGATGGTCACAGCAAGTAAGTCATTAGTATCTCAAGCTAGAATTTCAGAAATGATTTCATAGAGTGTCATAGGATATGATTAATTTGATACACAACAAAGTATATTGGGAAACATTAACTCTCTTTAAGAATGAAGCACAAATAATAAAATTAAAGTTGATCTATAGAAGAGATCAATTGACTGCTAGAAATAGTATTTTACAGTCAGTTCTCAACTATGCGTATTCAGAAAAAGTGTCACAGGTAACTGAACACAGCAGTTAATTTTTAAATAGTATTTGTCTTTAGAACCCTTTATTTATTTGCACCAAAGTTACCTTTCTAATAATGTTTTGCTTATATTAACTTTTAAATGAGGATGTAGCTCCCTAACAAGCAGCAATTGATTACAGAGATGACCCATAGTCATACTAGGAAAGAGTAGGAAGTCAAATGAGAGATTAAAATTTTACTATGCATTACATTTTCCAAACTCAAATAATTGAGAATGAGCTCTAAGTTTCTTGAATATGACCTCTTCAGCAACTGCTCTCTGACCTTCCAGTTATACATGCCTGTGTGGGCCTCTCAACCTTCTGTATTTCTTCATAACACTTACCACTCCACATGTAATTATATGCTCAATCTATGTTTTCCACACTCAAGCACAAACTCCAAAGAGGCAGAATAGAGTCTGCCTTGTTCTATATTTTATCCCTAACATCTTGAAAGTTCATTGATACACAGTAGATGTTCAGCAAAAATTTGCTCATTGAATGAATAAAATCTTCATCATTCTTCTAGATCATCTATGAAAAAATGAGAAATAATTATTTAACATTATACAGAATACATGATCATGTCCCCACGAGAAAGCCTGATACAGGATGGAGGCTCCATGGACCCCAGTGGTCTTGTTCACTGCTGTGCACCAGCTCGGGGCATAGTCCTTGATAGATTGTAGGTTCTCAGAAAGTAGAATCAAGTTAGTAGGCCTACTACCCTCACTCACCCAAATTATAGGTACTTTTCTCCTATTTAAGAGGCTATTTCACTTGTGTCCCGAGGCATTGCAGCATCAATCAGCCAACAGTCACAGAAACTGTTCGGGACAATGAACAAGAAGAACCAAGAAGAAGTTGCAAGACTGACTGTGCATATCTTTCCCACCAATTTGCAGACAGACAAAAGGGAGATGTGATAGTTTTAATTTTAGAGAGGGCTGGTAGGGCTGAGAGTTAGTAAGGCTTTGCCCAACTAGAAAGAGAACCTGGGGGTCCTGATGTTTATTTCAATGGTAAAGTCATTAGTTTTCTCTCTCCCTCTCTCTCTCTCCTATCCCCCCTCTGTCTACAGCTGGCCTAATCTCTACTTATCTGTACTTCCATCATCTTCCTTGGGCACATCAGTACTTTAGAATATGTGCAACCAATCTCTCAAAGTATTCTTTTGTTACTTTTAATTTTTTGTTACTATCCCACCCTAATGTTTCCCTCACATACAGTGTTCAGAATGTAACCTTGCCATTAGAATAAGGGTGGTCAGTGATATAATACATATTTCTGCTGTGAGATTCAGAGATGGAAGAAAGAGTGGGGGACTTGAAAACAAGTCAATACAGGTCCCATAACACAGCCTTATACAGCAAAATGAATGCATGTGAAACTTCCATCTGTCCCAACAACCATGGAGACCACCTAGTGCAGTGTCCTCATTTTACAAATCAGGGACACCGAGGGCCAGAGAGGCAAAATGACCATAAAATTTCAAAACTCATGTGAGATTCCAAGAGTCATGTGGATAACAAGGGAAACATTTTCTCTTTGTGGCAACACTCTAATTCAACGGATGGCTCCTTCCCTTCAGTATGTAAATAGACAAAGTCAACCCAATATTGAAAAAGTAAAATACAAAAGGATGAAAGCTTCTCCCTCAAGCAACCATCCTATGTATCCTAACTTTCATAACCAAACTCCTAGAAATAGAATTTGGCACTTACTGATTTTATTTCCTCCCCTCAATTCCTCTTCGGAATCCCCACCCACTCTCTCAGGTCTTGTCCAGCTGCTAAGGGATCCACTCCAGATTCCAGCACTTAATTTATTCCTTTTCTTCCAGGATATCTGCATTCATTTTTCCTCTTGGGAGGAGAGGGTTGATTGCCAAAAGCCTAAAAAACAATCCTAAAATCCTCTCAATTAAGTAAAATAATATTTATTACTTTTAACCTAAAGGACTCTTGTTTCAACAGAATACAATTTCACATCTGTGCAGATGGAGCCCAACTGATGGAAGATTCAGTAGATTGGTGGAGTTTTGATAAAATCATCTTCTCTCTGGTGTTTGAATGGTCCTATTCTCCTGCTATATGCAGCCAAGAAGAGTAAGTCAGAGCCTGGTGCTGTAGTGATGAGCTGGCACATGGATCTTGCATTCTCGTCCCCCAAATAAACAATAATTTCTTTATTCAATCCAATTTTCTAACTTTTGCAAAATAGGCAGGATATCAGTCAAAATGAATCCTGACCAATTATTCACGTCATTAAAATCACATGACATCTTTGCTCTATCAATTGCCATGAGGTTGGGAAGAAAAGGACAGGTCAGTTCTTGACTAGAAAAGTCTGGGCTTTGCTGTTGGTATTGCCACAATCACCAGCATCCTTAGTGACATGGGAGATAAATGTCTCAGCCTGGAAACAGAACCTGGACAGGGGTGCTTTATTTAAAAAGTGGAGTCCAGAGGCAGTGAGAGTTAATGAAAGGGGAATGTGACAGGGCAGGTTTGGGAAGCCACAGCGTGTCACTGCACTGACCACCACTTTACCAAAGCGACAAATACACACAGCTGGTGGCTCAGCAGGTGCAACTACTCAGCCACCTGGGATGTCTCCAGATGGGCTGTGCAGAGAAGCTACTCAAAGCAGTCCCTTCAAGGAGGAAGGAGAGGAAATCTTTCTGTTCAGCTCCTTCCCATCTTCAGTCTCCCAGCTTCACCACACAGGGAGTTCCTTCCCCAAATTCCAAGTCAGGTCACCCAACTCCCTCAATGGCTGCTGAAAAAGCCCATCCCAGTGATGCAGTGACCAGCTGAGGAGCCAGAGACCCCAGGGGTACAGCTGGCCAGCCTCAGGTGGCAAAACTGGACAGTCCCACACAGAACCAATCAGTCTCATTAGCAGCTGAGGGCCTGGAAAGCAGATGAGGTTTGGCGAATCTGATGAAGTATATAAGATTATACTATACAACAGGAGTTGGGATTAAAATCATATCCAGGGCTTCCCTGGTGGCGCAGTGGTTGAGAGTCCGCGTGCCGATGCAGGGGACACGGGTTCGTGTCCCGGTCCAGGAAGATCCCACATGCCGCGGAGCAGCTGGGCCCGTGAGCCATGGCCGCTGAGCCTGCGCGTCCGGAGCCTGTGCTCCGCAACGGGAGAGGCCACAACAGTGAGAAGCCCACGTACCGCAAAAAAAAAAAAAAAAAAAAAAAAAAAAAAAAAAAAAAAATCATATCCAAAGCACAGAAATATATCCTCCTTCTTCAACTTTTACCAAATATCTCTTTGTGCTTCGAGCCTGGACTATGTCCCTAATGACAAAAATATAGTAAATATGCCAACCTATGCATCCCAAAGGCTCAAACCAAATCATATGTTATGTATCTGAGTGTGAGATAGTGTTTGTGTGCATTCTAATTCCTTGAAAAAGACCTTGTGGTGTACTGTGAAGGCCACCAATGAGCTCCTAAGCACTAAATGCAATGAGTACCTTTCAGTGTTTACCTAACTTGATCTCTTTAAAATATTTCACACAGTTGAACCTTTTTTCAATGTGAAAGTTTTTCATCCCTTGGATTCCAAACCTGGTTCTTTTCTGACTCTCCTCTTCCTTTTTAGTCTCCTTTGGTGGGTACTTTTCTTCTGCTGACCCTGTGAAAGCTGGTCTTCCTTGGGTCTCCTTTCTCAGCCTGATGCCCTTTAGTCTACATGTTCTTTCTCGGGAAACTTATCTGTATCATTGCCTAAAACAGCTCCTTTGCACTAAGGATTCCCAAAGCTCCAGACTTATAAGACTCAATCCTGGCCCTCTATATGGAAAAAAACAAAAGACATCAATTACTAGGACAGAGTATAGGACAGAGTGCTGTCCTAGAAGGTGCTATGATAGCATTTGCACATGGAGCACACTCAGTCTGAAAAATTTGCTTCAACTGAGTTGAAAGGATAAGAAGGAATTATTTTGAAGATGAGAAGAAGGAGAAAATTCAGGGAAAAAAAATCTCCCAAGAAACAAGAGACCTAAGAGGGCATGGAATCAGAGAAGAAGCAATGAATCTGAAAGGAGAGTGTAAACAATCTACAGAGACATCACTGGAAAGGCAAGCAAGGGAGGGTCATAGAGGCCTTACGCCAGGCCACAGCATCATCCCAACAGCAGGATCAAGGTAGGTTACCTTTTTATTTTCTAAATATTCCTGTGTGAAGACTGTGGTTTGAAGGAGACACCATGCAGGATGGAGACCAGCTAGGAGACTGTTGCCACAACCCAAGCAAGACACTCTAAATGATTGAGTTTGGCAACAATGATCTTTGGTTTTCCCATCTACAGTAAATTGCACGAGGCAAATTCTGAGCTAATTCCAACATTTTTGTCTATATACTTATGGACAATGAATTGCTTTCTTAATTTTCAAACATTTACTTGATTTCTGGGTATTCCAGGCAATTGTTCCTTCAGGGCTCTCCAGCAACTCTGAGAGATTAAAATTATTTAGAACTGTCCAAATCACATTTTTCTCTAGAAGCTCCTTATGAATTTTTAAATTCATTAAATAATATTTATTGAACAGATACAAGAGAAAAAGTCCCCTGTCAGTTACTGTGAGTTATACAAAGATGAATAAGACCCAAGTCCCCAGGAAGTCACAGTTTGGTAGGAGAGAGTCAGAAAGAGCATCAATTGTGAATCAGGACAGATGAGAGAAGGGCCAAGATAGAGGATCCAGCAGTGTGACGTGCTTGACTACTGAGGAGGAAGTATGTAGCTATGTTTGGGAGGTTTGGATTAGGCAAGACCTTGAAATGACTAGGATCTCAATTAGGCAGGGATGAAGGGACAGGTGTCTCTGACCAAGTCCCAGGAGCATGACATCACTGTTAATTGGCTAGGCTTAATCAAAGTAGAAGGTGTGCACAGGGACCAAGTGAAGGAAAGAAAAATGGTGGATAGATCAGGAAGACCTGAAGATCCAGTTTCAGGCCATGGCAGTTGAGCAGTTTGAGCAGACATCTTCTGGAGCAACTGTGGTCCCCATGAGAGCATTCCACAAAGCCATTTGCAATGTGCCGACTCAGCAAATTATTCCTACAGCTGTTTGCGTTGAAGCAAAGTGAATCTATCTTCACTTCGAGAGCACTGCCTTCTTCTTCTTAACCCAAAGAAGACAAGAGTTTCCTCACCAGTAACAGCAGTCTGAGCAAATATCTAGATGCATCCTCAGATGTTCCCAGTCCCCTCATGGCACCTGAATATGAGCCAACTTGAGTGAGCATGCAGGGTTGTCTAGATATGTATTTCTTTTCACTGAGAGGAACCTCCATTACTTTAGACTTTAAAGGAAAGGGCTGCTATTTTATGAAGCCTGTATGAAGTCAAAGTTTCGTAATAAAACATCAATATGTAACCTACTTAAATCCAAGGGGCCAAAAGCTAAAATACACTAGTGAAGGGACAAGTTAATTTTGTGTGTGTGTGTGTGTGTGTGTGTGTGTGGTACGCGGGCCTCTCACTGCTGTGGCCTCTCCCATTGCGGAGCACAGGCTCCGGATGCACAGGCTCAGCGGCCATGGCTAACGGGCCCAGCTGTTCCACGGTATGTGGGATCTTCCCGGACCGGGGCACGAACCCGTGTCCCCTGCATCGGCAGGCGGATTCTCAACCACTGCGCCACCAGGGAAGCCCAATTTTTTGAACTAACATCCTAAATTGAATTGACTGAGGAGATCTAGAAATAAGATCAAGAAGACTTATCCCCTTTAAGGGAAACTTGAGGAACCCCACCTCAAAAGTATGGCAAAAGAGAGAGAGAGAGAACAGAAACTAGGGACCAAGAACAAAGTCTCTGACTTCAATAAGGGCCAAAACAATATACTTGAGGCTGTTCAAGACCAATAATAATAATAATAATGTTTAAAATTAAATGATGTTATGCACACTGTCGTGTTTCTTTTTTCAGCAGCTTTGGCAAGACATAGAAATATTTTGTCTCCTAATTTGATTGTATAATCTACCTACTTCATCAAATGTTCAGGTTGTGAAAAAAAGTCACATGACTTTCTCATTGTTAATTTATACCTATTCTAGATTTGTGTCTGTTCTCTTTGTTTGTGTGTTTATGTATTTATTCTTCAGTTTCTTCATCTATTTACCATAATTGTACTTTCTTGTCAGAGAAGAGTCTTTACTATTTTAAGCTTATTTCTTGCTTCCTGTTAATCCTTTCCTCTTCCTGTGTCTCACCTGCCCTCCTCTTCCCAAAGCCAAAATGGTGGACAGGAGGCAAGTAAAAAGGAACAAGGAGAGATATCGTGGTAAGCATGCCATTAGAAATGGTTCCTATCTTTCCTCACACGTTTGGAATTTAGAACTATTTGCTCCATCTTTTCTGTCACCTCCCAGTGTGCTTATGATCTCATGTGAGTGCAGAAGGAGACATAGAGGATGAGCAAGCTAGACCATGTTCTACATGGCACACTGTTCTTTTTATTTTGGTACATAGGAACCATAGGAGTTAAAGGTTTCTGTATTAGTTTCCTGTGGCCATCATATATAACAAATTATACCCCAACCCTGGTGCTTAAAACAATAAAAATTATTTTCTCACAGTCCTGCAGGCCGAAAGTCCAAAATCAAGGTATATCCACCAAGCCACACTCCCTCAGGAGGCTCTGGGGAGAATCCTTCCTTACCTCTTCCAGCTTCTGGTGGCCACTGGCATTTCCCGACTTCCTGTGTCTGTGGTCGTGTCATTCCAATCTCTTCTGTGTCTTCACGTTACCTTATCCTCTGTGTCCTTTCTTCTGTCTCAAATCTCCCTCCACCTTTCTCTCATAAGGACATCATAAGGATTTAGGGCACACCACATAATCCAAGATGATCTCTTTATCTCAAGATCCTTGACTTACATTTGCAACAATGCTTTTTCCAAATCAGATAACATCCATAGATCTCAGGAATTAGGATGTGAGCATATCTTTTTGGAGGCCGCCATTCAAAGCACTACAAGGCCCACAGAGATAGAGGTAACTTTCATGATGGCCGCCAGAGCCCTGCCTCAAAGAATCAACCATTTTCCCAACCAGTGCCCACAGATATTATCCCAAGTCTGAGTCAAAGCACTAAATTGGTCAATGTGTTTCTAAGAAAAGCAAATGGCAGTCTGCTCCTATTTGACAATTTAGACAAAGGCTATGAAATACCTGATGAGCAATTCTTTCAGCAGAAGGTAGGACTTTTGAACACTAGGATTTAGGTACTTGATTTACATGCCACTTATAAACTATTTTAATATGTATAGGCTATTGTTAGTATGAAGTCTTTTGGAAAGCAATATGCTCAAAATGGGAACATTTTACCTCAGAAATGACATAGAACACTTTGCCTTCATGTACATTACATTTCAAAAGAAGGTAGATATTATCCTGTCTTGTATCAAATGACCTTAAGATTTTTTTTTTTGAGACTGTAATAGAAAACATCTTTTTCTCTGGCTCTAATCCAATTTCTTTGAGTGATGTGTAAACCTTAAAATTGTTTGTAGGTCTGTGTCAGTATCCATTACTTTTGAAATGACCCCTACATTTCACATTCTATATAACATTTTCCTGTCTTCTCTGGGAATTGCAAAAGATCCTTCACAGACACACTAATTGCTTGTGACACCCACAACCCTTTTGAACACTGGCGTTTCTTGGTGAATCAGTAAATACTCTGTTATTTGGAGGACACATTGTTGCAAAACACCTTGCCTGAATCTTGCTTTCTACTTAAACAACATAATCCCACGAGGCCGAGTTATAGTTTCACTGCTGCCCTGGCATATTGTATTCAGTAGAGATTGGGTGTTACAGTAGCTTCAGAAACAACTCAGTCAAAGTACAAGTAATGATTACTTCTGTGGGTATATTAATCTCACAGAAACTAAGCATTGCATTTTAGACAATAAGGCTTGTAAGAGATCTCTCAAATCTATATTTTTAAAATGCTTTATATTATGTTCTTCCAAAACACACCTTACTTCATTGACCTTCAAGCACATTAACTCTGCAGGGAGATTTCTTGAAATCCATATTTTGTGCATAAAATCTCTAATTCAGCATTTAGTGAGGAAATACATTGATTGGTGCTAAAATGTCAGCAAATCATCCACTTCTGACAGTAGATGTGCTGAATGACAAAGAAGAGCATTAAGCATGTCTTAAAAGAAAATGTAGTGTGGCTAAAATCACTGGTACAGGGACTTCCCTGGTGGCACAGTGGTTAAGAATCTGCCTACCAGTGTAGGGGACATGGGTTTGAACCCTGGTCCAGGAAGATCCCACATGCTGCAGAGCAACAAAGCCCATGTACCACAACTACTGAGCCTGTGCTGTAGAGCCCACGAGCCACAACTACTGAGCCCATGTGCCACAACTACTGAAGCCCTTGCTCCTAGAGCCCATGCTCTGCAACAAGAGAAGCCACCACAGTGAGAAGGCCGTGCACTGCAATGAAGACTAGCTCCCTCTTGCCACAACAAGAGAAAGCCTGTGCACAGCAATGAAGACCTAACACAGCCAAAAACTAATTAATTAATCAATTACTTTTTTAAAAATTAAAAAAAAAACACTGGTACATCCAAGGCAAATGTTCAAAAAATAGGCACTCTTTAACACACCAATATCTGATTTACAAAGATTCCCAAATATAAATCGTAGGTTGCAATCTGTCACTAGCACCATGACGATACTCAGCGCTGCTTTCCACCACCCTGGCTACAGTCTCTAACTTTTCTTTCGTGGCCATGAGATAAATACTCTCATTTCCCACCTCTTCTCCCCACTCTCTTGTTTCTTGCCTTTCACCCCTCACAGCTGGGTGAATTTGAAACAGGTCTTCTTTTTTCTTAGTGGGAATATATTTAACATATAAACATTGTGTGAGTTTAAAGTGTACAACACGTTGATTTGATACATTTCTGTATCTCAATATGATTGCTCTTATAGCATTAGCTAACACCTCCACTCATGAAATAATTATCATTTCTATTTTGTGGTGGGAATAATTCACATCTAGTACCTTCTTAAGTTTGATGTTTATAATGTGGTGTTGTGGTCTGCAGTCACTGTGCTGTGTGTTACATCACCAACACTTAGTTATCTACTGGTTGTACGTCAGGCCTTCTTTCTGAAGTGTCCACACACCCTCATCTCTCTCCATCCCTTCCTTCAACTCTTTCTCTATTACTTCAGAAATGTTTCATACTCTTTTTTCTTCTTACTTTGTTCCATTTATGTGTCAAATAAAAAGACTATAGTCATGACTGTGAAGCATAAGTGTAGCATCCATGACATCACTAAATCAAGGGAAAGGAAAGCCATATATTTAGACACAAAACATGGAATAATAAGGGACCAGCACCTCAACCGCTGAGCTCCTTGAAACACCTGCAAAGGCTTCTCTCTCTAACTTAATGTCATATGTTCCTCTGGTTTGACCGATTTGCTTCTAGTGCTGACGTTCAGTTAAATTCAAAACTATTTCTTACCTATTTTCAAGTTTTCTGTTTTGTGCTTTAGCACTATACATGATGGCTTTCTCTCTGTATGCTTAGGTTTGGGGGTAATATTGTAGCTTGTAGCCATGGGCACTAAGAAACCAGTAGGATGTTTTACAGGTTCAGAAATCCTGAAGTCATCTTTGCAAAAGTTATGACGGCTTGATTTCTGACCCTGCCCACCTCCCTACTGATGCAATAAGAAAAAAAAAATATCATAGAAATTGTGTAGATGGAATTTCCTGGCAGTACAGTGTTCAGGACACCGCAGTTTCACGGCTGAGGGTCTGGGTTCAATCCCTGGTCGGGAAACTGAGATCCCACAAGCCCCACAGCGCAGCCAAAAAAATGAAAAATTTAAAAAATAATAAATAAAGTCTATGAGGGAAATTAAAAAGAAATCGGGTAGAAGGTAGTTAACCTGCGAACAAGGAGATATCTTTTGAACTGAGCCATGGAATAAGGCATGAATACGGCCCCAAAATTAAAATACGGTTTTAGACAATCATAGTCTAAACAAAATAATTTCCCCCCCTTTATTATCTTATGCTTCTACTTTCTATTAATTTAAAGAGAAACTTTCAACTTTGCATTGTAGAACAATTATGAGGACAATGGGTGCTTTCTTTGCCTCTTCTCTGGAGGCAAAGACATAGAGGCATAGCTTTAAAATGCCTATTTAATTTGTTTGTTAGTTGGGGGAATGGGTATTAATTAATCTAGTTTTGGGAAAGCTAGATGATATCTATGTTCCATTGCTTGTACATGATGCTGTCCAATTGATTCCTCCCAAGGACTTTTATACAAGACGCTTCAGCCCAAAACTTCTGGCTTGAAACTTTCAAGGTATTTGGGGTGACCACTGGAGAAGAACACTATCTTAAGAAGAACACTACTTAAGAAACTATCACCTTCTTTTATTCTTTCATCCTGGTAGGAAGCTGTGCTCTTCTCAACGGTTAATGAGGTTGCAGAACCTCAGGGAGTGTGGCCAGGACACCCATTTCAATTGCTCTCACATGCTTCTCTTGTTTAATTTTTGGAAGCACAGTCTGGAGCCTGTGTTCCGAGCTGCCTGCCGCTCAGCCCACGAGGGCTTCCTTCAGAAGCTGGTTGGACCCAGAAACAGTCAGACGCCTGTGGAATCTTTAAACACTTTTCAGACAGAAGGTTTGGCCATTTCTTCTCCCGGTGCTCATTTTAAAGTTAAGCACATGAACACACATTTTCTGAATCCCAAAGAAGACTTTTAATTGATTCCCTGAATATTTTAAGGTCTATTAATTCCATTGATGTTGCAAACACTGCAATTCATTCCAGCTGCTGTTCTAATCACATTCATTAACAGGCTTATTTTTACCTGCCAGCTAATATTTTACATTGCATCAATAAATCTTCAGCTTTCTCGCCAAATTGTGTACAAAACATAATGAATTGCACAACCTCTTGATTGTACCACAGGGGTTGGGTTAGCCAGCATCCCTCCTTCTGAGGAGGGCTAATCAGGCATGAAGATAAAGGTGATAGACTAAAGAATGCATATACGACTTACTCATTTGTGACATTCCAGACGTAACATGGGATTATTTCAAGTACAGGTTTTTCTTGCATAGTCTATTCATTTAATTTGTATTTTATATTATAAAATGTGTAAAAGGAACATAACCGGTCACTCAGATATAGGGGAAAGATCTTGCAGTAGGTTAAAATAACTCATATACCAATGTCCTCTATGAGACACAATTTTTTTTTCAGTAATGATGTTTAGTTTGGATGTATCCATTTATGGTAATTTTCTCCATCCTTGTGGACTGGCATTAGGCATTTCTGAAAAAATGGCACAGAATTAGGTGTGTAGCATGTGTCAGTAAAGCATAGAACAAGTAATCATCCACATGGTAAACCAACTGAGTATCTTGGGATCATTTCCTGACGCTATGTGCACTGAAAGAAGAGGAAACAGAAAAGCTCATCGATAGAGTTCAGAGTTAGATCTCTCCAGATGATTGGTAAATATTCTGTCATTAAATGACAATTCAGAGAAATGTAGAATTACAATCAAGAGACCACATGGACATGACTCCTAGCTTTGTTGCATACAAGCTGTGAGCTTGGGTAAGTTAATTAACCTGTGTGAAATCTACATTCTTCTTATACACTATGAAATAAAATCCTGCACATAAGGAACTTAAAACAGTGCCTGGTGTATAATAAGCCCTCTAAAAATGTAAGCTAAAAAAAGTTGTATTTTGCATTCAACTACCATTGTTTCTCTTAAATTGGGTTTTATATCATAATAAAAGCCAAAAATCCTTTTACCAAAGCCCTAGTTAAATCACTTGACTCCCACCTTGTTACCTCTTCATAAAAACTTCACTACCCTTCTGATATCATCACTTCTACTCTCACACTCATTTAACTCCAGCCATCCCGGTCTCCTAGCTGACATTGGAAGATGTCAGGTACAATTCTACCTCAGAGCCTTTCCATTAACAAATAGAAAATACCGTGTCTACAAATGCTCTTCTATAGGTTTCTTCCTAGATTTCTTAACTCCTGTAGATCTTTGCTCAAACCTCAAGGTCTTCCCTGATCACCCTCACTTAAAATTTCAACAATGTTTCCCAACATTTCATATTATCCTTCCCTGCTTTGTTTTTCTCTGAAATATTTATCATCATCTGATATACTATATGTTTTGTTATTTATTTTTATTTTGACTGTCCCCCCAATAGCAATATAAGTTCTGTATAGATAGGATTTTTTCTGTTTTTGAAAGTAAAGTAAGAAGAAAATAGTAAACATGAAACACAGAAAGTCAAAGAAGCAGTGCTTAGAATTAAGATACAAGACAAAAAATAGCACAAAAGTTGAGAGGGTAGTAAATGGAGTTAAAGTATTTCAAGATCATTATAATGTCAAGAAAATGGATAAAAGAATCAAGCAATATTCATTTTTGATAATTTAAAGATGCACCTTGTATTATTCAAGATAACCACTGAAAGAATAGTAATTGTATGGCTACCAAGCTGATGTTGATTGGGGGGAGGAGGGCAAAGATAGGATATTAAGAAAAATCTACAAAAAAAACAAGGCAAGAAAGAAGGAAAACAGCATAAAGAAGGTTAGGTTAATTGAAGATGAATATAAAATAGGAGATTTAAATCCAAAATATCAGTAATTATATGCTCCTATTAAAAGACAAAAGTGGTCATATTGAACTTGTAAAATTTACTATTTGCTGATTATAAATAATACATCTCAAAATAAGGATCAAAAAGTTGAAAATTAAAGGGTGGAAAAGATAAGACTTGCAATCTTTTTTATTGTAATTGTTTATCTTTATTACTGTTACACCATTTACACAATTACATATAATTTCAATGCATCTGTTGTATTTTTTTGTTTTTTTTTATTTTTTTTTTTCCATTTTCTAATGAGTGGTGTGTTGGAGTTTGTGACACAGGATGGAAGAGAAAACTGGAACTGCGATGAATGCAGACTTTTTTTTTCATTTCCACTGACCAGTAAACAGAACTACAGGTGCACCCAACCATGGACATACATTAACTGGTCATGAGAAATCCAGGGAGGCTAAGCAGGATGAAAGAATGTTTGTTACTCCCAAAAAGACCTGGGGAGGAAGAATGGAGTATTGGCATCAAGATACATGTGAACAGGCTAAGCAGGCTGTCTGAAAGTTGGCATTCATCCACAACATTTAAAAAAACTTCAAAATAAGAAAGGCTGTAAGTGAAAAAGAAAACAGAAAATGCTGCCTTCATAAATATCCGATTGCCTCGGCACAGGCCCTGCAGGCAAAATCAAACGCATCACTCCCAACTCCCCTTGCAGAAGACAAGATGTTCGGATCTTAGTGGTGGAGTGCATGTAACAGCAGTTCAGGTTCAGAAGATGTACTGTACTTTCAGACACTGATCTTTAAAATCCAGGACTGATTGGTAGAGTTGACTGAAAGTATATTCGGTATTTCCCCACAAAAATGCTATTTGGATTCTCCCAACACCCTCTCTCCCTTGATGGGACCACATGCTTGTTCTTGGGCAATACATACCATTACTTCCAATTTGAAACAAGTTAGTGTAGGAGAGAGACAGTGAGACAGAAAGACAGAGAAAGACACAGAGACAGGTTGTTGTCAAGCGGTATTCTTCGTTCCATTGGTTGTCCTTCTTACTCTTTCACTGCTAAGGTTTGATCGGAATTAGCTGCCAGGGTCTCGGCAGGTTTGACCTCGTCTGTGGGGGTTGCGGGGGCTTGGCCTTGGACATGGAACTGGGTGCTTCCGTGGCTGCCAGGGTCTCCATGGAGGATGGGGGAGCCTCAGTGTTGCCGGGTTTTGAGTCTGAAGATGGGGCCCCGTCACTTCTTGTCTCCTGCGCGGCAGGAGCTGCAGGAGCCTGAGGCTTTGTGGGTTATTCTCCCTTCTTGCTCTTGTCATCCTTGGTAGAGGCCAAGGGCTCTGCAGCCTAGGTCTCCGAAGCTTCGGGGGCGTTGCACCTGCAGCTGGCCGGAGGCAGCCGCCGGCTCCTGCTCAGCATCCTTTGGGGGCTCCAGCTTCTGCTCAGCACCCTCTGTCTGCTCTGGCTCTGCCTTCAGAGTGTCTTCCTTGGCCGCCTCTTTGTCTTTCTCACCTTCCTTGTCTTCAGGCTTGTTGGCAGCATTCTAGGCATCCTTCTCCAGCTTCTCCTCCTTGTCCTCCTTGTCCTCCTTCACCTCTGGGGTCTCTGCAGCACCCTGGGTCTCATTGTCCTTCGGGGTTTCCTCCTCTTCTGTCCCAGCTCCTTTGGCCTTCTTGTCTTTGTCCTTGGCCCTCTCATCATTCACGTTGTACCCCTTCTTCTTGCTCAACTTGCCTCCCATCTTGGAGTTCAGGTCTGGGTGCCTGTGCTGCCCTGGGTCGCTGGTGGAGGCTCTCTCCCCAGCTCTATGGTGGAGCCTGGAGCTAGGAGTGAGTTGGAGTGCTGCCGCGGCTGTGGTCACCACTGACACTATTGCCACCCACAACTCGCAATCTTAATGATTGTTTAATACAAAAAAGTGAATTAAACTATACTAGTATCAAAATAGATAAAATATAACTAGAGACAAAGAGGGAAACATAAGAAAGGGTCAACCATTTTAATCCTTTCTTAATTTGTGTTTACCTAATATCACAATTTCAAAATATAGAAATAAAATATAGAACTACAAGGAAAAATAGAAAAGCCGATAATCATAGTGGAAAACACAATCACAATTTTCTCAGTAAATGATAGAAGTAGAGAAAAGATCAGTAAACATTTGGAAGATCTGAACAGCATGATTAATAGACTTAAACTAATTAATAGACTTAAACTAATTGACTTGTAGAAAACAATACCCAACAACTGCAGAATACCCATTCTTTTCACAAACACACTATGCATTGTTAAAAATTGACCATATGCTAAGTCATCAAGGAAACTCAACAAATTTCAAAGGATTTAATGATCAAAATATGTTCTATAACTACAATTCTATTAAACTTAAAATCACTAACAAAAAACCCTAGAAAATCTCCATATATATGAATTAATAAGTATACTTATTATTTGACTAACTTATGTTAATCAAAATATTGTGGAATGCAGTTAGGCCCATTCTCAGAGGGAAATGCAGGGTATTCATTACAAAAGAAGAAAAGATGAAATCAAAAAGCTAAACATCTGTCTCATGAAGTTAGCAATAGAACAGTGAAATAAACCTAAATAAAAGAAAAGAAACTGAAAGATAAGAATGGAAACTGATATAATAGAAAACATACATAAAATAGACAGGATTGACAAGACCAAAAGTTGTTTCATTATAAGAAGCCATACATTTGAGAAACCTCTCCAAGACACAGATCAAGAAAAAAAGAGAAAAGCCACAAATAATCAATTTAAGTTAAAAATGGAGAACATCAGAATATATTTTTAAAAATAACAAGACAATATTGTGAAAAAGATCTTAAGAAGATATTGTTGAAATTATAACAAAATGCTCACCAGTCCTTTTCAAAGTGGTACTGGCAATCCTTGTTAAAGTAATAAGACAAGAAAATTAGATGAAAGGTACATAGATTGGGAAGAAAGACATAAAATTGTCTTTGTTCACAAATGACATGATTGTCTATGTAGAAAATCTCAAAGAATAAAAAAAAAAAACTTCTGCAACTAATAAGCAATTACAGCAAGGTTACAGGATACAACATTAATATACAAAAGTCAATTGCTTTCCTATAAACCAACAATGAACAAGTGGAATTTAAAATTAAAAACACAATATCCTTTACATCAGCACCCCCAAAAATGAAATACTTAGGTGTAAATCTAACAAAATATGTTCAAGATTTATACAAGGAAAACTACAAAACTCTAATGAACAAAATCAAAGAACCAAAGTAAATGGAGAGATATTTCATGTTCATTGATAGGAGGACTCAATGATATCAAAATGTCAGTTCTTCACAACTTAATCTACAGATTCAAGGCAATCTCATTCAAAATACCAGCAAGTTATTTTATGGTTATTGACAAACTGATTTTAAAGTTTATGAGAAGAGGCAAAATACCCAGAATAACCAACATGGTATTGAAGAACAAAGCTGGAAGACTGATGCTACCCAACCTCAAGACATTATAAAGCTATAGTAATGAAGACAGTGAGATACTGACAAAAATAATACACAAATAGATCAATGGAACAGAATAGAGAGTCCAGAAATAGATCCCCATAAATACAGTCAACTGATCTTTGACTAAGGAGAGAAGATAATACAATGGAGCAAAGATAATCTGTTTAAGAAATAAATAGTGCTGGAACAAGCAGAGATTCACATGCAAAAAAAACAAACAAAGAAAAAAGAATCAAGACACAGACCTCTCTTTCCAAAACTTAACTCTAAATGTATCATAGGTCAAAATGTAAAATGCAAACTATGAAACTCCTAGAAAATAGCATAAGAGAAAACCTAGATGACCTTGACTATGGTGATGCCTTTTTTGATGTAACACCAAATGCATGATCCATGAAAGAAATAGTTGACATGCTGGGCTTTATTAAAATTAAAAACTTCTTCTCTGCAAAAGACAATTCAAAAGAATTGGAAGACAAGCCAAAGTTTGGGAGAAAATATTTGCAAAAAATAGAATTGGAAAAGGATGGTTGACCAAATATTTCATTAATGAAAATATACAAAGAACTCTTAAAACTCAACAATAAGAAAACAACCAGATTTAAAAATGGGCCAAAGATCTTAACAAACACCTTACCAAAGAAGATATGTAGATGGCAAATAAATATATGAAAAGGTGTTCCATATCATATGCCATCAGGGAAATGCATATCAAGACAAAAATGCTACTACAAATCTTTTGAATGGCCCAGATCTGAAACACTGACAACACCAAACGGTGGCAAGGATTTGGAGCAAGAGGAACACACATTGTTGCTTGTAGGAACACAAAGTGGTACAGCCACTTTGGAAGAGAGTTTAGCAGTTTCTTACAAAAGTAAACATACACTTACCACACAATCCAGCAGGCATGCTCCTTGGTATTTACCAAATGGAGTGGAAAACTTATGTCCTCACAAAAAAACCTACACATGGATGTTTATAGCAGCTTTATTCATAATTGTCAAAACTTGGAAGCAACCAAGATGTCCTTTGGTAGGTGAATGGATAAACTGTGGTGCATCCAGACAGTGGAATATTATTCAGTGTTGAAGAGAAATGAGCTGTTAAACCATGAAAAGAAATGAGGAAAACTTAAATTCATATTACTAAATGAAAGAGGCAAATCTGAAAAGACTACATACCGTATGATTCCAATTACTGACATTCTGGAAAAGGTAAAACTATAGAGACTATAAAAAGATCAGTGGTTGCCAGGGGGTGAGGGTCAGGGAAGGAATGAATAGGAAGAGTACAGCATATTTTTAGGGCAGTGGAAATACTCTCTATGATACTATAACAATGAATATATATCATTATACATTTGTCCAAACCCATACAGAGTATACAAAAAGTGAACCCTAAGGTAAACTATAGACTTGGATGATTATGATGTGTCAATGTAGGTTCATCCTTGGTAATAAATGTACCATTCTGGTGAGTGATAATGGAAAAGACTATGCATGTGTGGAGGCAGGGGGTATATCAAAAATATCTATACCTTCCTCTACATTTTGTTATGAAACTAAAAATGCTCTAAAAAATAAATTATTTAAATATATATAGTGAAATGCACAAATCCTAAAAAATTCGAAGAAATAGGAAAGTAAGAATGTCCTATAATTATTAAATTTGTTAAATCAGTAAATAAAAATCTTCCTACCAAGAAAACTCCAGATCCAAGTTTTATTGGTGAAGAAATAACTACAAATCTATACAAGCCCCTTAGAGACTATAAAAATAGTTCATTTTTATGAGACTAGCATGATAGTGATGCCAAAACCTGATAAAAACATTATAAGAAAGGAGAATTATGGACCAATCTCATTCATGAGCATAAGATTACAGTAATACAAGACTCAGTATTACAAATATATTGGTTCTCCATTAGATTTTCTATAGAGTCAAAGAAATCATATTTAAAACCCCAACATTTTTTTCTGAGGAAACTGACAATCCATTTCTAAAATTATATGGAAATGAAAGTAGCTAAGAATATGCAATCTCTCTTCAAGATATAAACAAGATGAGAGAAGTTGCTCCACTAGATAGCAAGATTTATTATAAAGCTACTATAATTAAAAAATATGATATTGGTGACAGTTTGACAAATAGACCAATGGAATAATAAAGAAAGTCCAGAAATAGATCCATAAATATACAGTCACTTGATTTATGACAACATAACAATGCAATTAGAGGTAAAAGGATAGCCTTTTAAGTAAATGGTGCTGAGTCAGTTGGATATCCTTGTGGGAAAAAGGAAACTTGACTCCTACCTCCTGCCAAGCAAAATATGAATTCCCAGAAGACAAAGGCAAACAGTAACACTTTAGGATATAAGAGAATATCTTCATTACATTGAACTAAGGAAATATTTTTTAAACAACACACATGCCACAAAGAAAGAAAATTCACCATAAAGGAAAAGTCTTTGAATTGGACTACACTAAACTAGGAACATTTTTCATCAAAAGATAACATTAAGAAAGTGAAAAGGCAAACCATAGATTGGAAGAAAATGTTTGCTTTATAGCCATAAAACCAACAACAGGCAAGAATGTATAAAATACTCTGAAGGCTCTTACTGTCCATAAGAAAAATGGGCAAGAGACTATAACAGGCACTTCACAAAGAGAATATCTATGTAAGGAAACATACTCAACTTCATTAGTAATCAGGAAACTATGAGTTAAAACCCCAGTGATATGCCACTATGCAATTACCAGAATGTTTAAAAGAAAGAATGATGTTATGGAGTATTTGCAAGAATGTAGAGCAATGGGAATTCTTATACATGCTGTTATGAATATAAATTTGGAAAACAGATTCTCATTATATGCTAAAGTTGAACTTAAACAGAGCCCATCATCCAACAACCCCATTCCCAGATCCTATACCCAGTAGCAGTGTATGCATAGCAGCACTATTCAAATTAGCCAAATTTGTAAAGAACCCAAAGTTCACCAACAGAATGGATAAATAATTTGTGGTACATTCATTCAACAGAATAATACACACCAATAAAAATGACCTATCTACAGTTACATGAAACAACATGGGCAACCCTCACAAATACAATGAGCAGAGAAGCAAGACACAAAAATTGCACACTTTGTGTCTTAGCCTGTTTAGGCTACTGTAACAGAATACTCTAGACTGAGTGGCTTAAACAAAAACCATTTATCTCTCACAGTTCTGGAGGCCAGGAAGCCCAACATTAAGTTGCTAGTTGCTAGCGCATTCAGAGTCTGAGGCTCCTCTTCCTGGTCCACAGATGGCTGTCTTCTCACTGTGTCCCCAAATGGAAGAAGAGGTGAAGGAGATGCCTGCTTCTTTTAAAAGGGCACTAATCCCATTCACAGTGGCTCCACTCTCATGACCTAACCACCCTTCATAGGACCTGCCTCCTACACCATCACTTTGGCGATTAGGTTTCAACATATGAATTTTGGGGGGACACAAACATTATCTATAGCGCTATATAAATCAACTATATAGAGTTCAAAAGCAAGAAAAACTAAATTGTAGTTTTAAGGTTAAGGAAACGGAGGAGGGAAACAGGCAAGGAGTGGAATGGACTAGGAAGGGGCTATCTGAGGTGATGGCAAACTGTCTTTCTTGACCCCAACCATGATTACACAGGCTTTCCACCGATGATGATTCACTGAGGGGCACATATGTTTCTGTGCCCTTTTCTTAAGTGTGATAACTTCACATAAAATGCAGTTGAAGTTTTGTAATAATATCTTTATGTTTTTATTTATAGGAATTTTATTCTTAGATATAATGCATAAGAATATTAAAAATTAGGTTCAAACATTATGAAAGCAGAAAACTGAAAACAGCTTAAATACCCATCAGTAGGTGACAGGTTCAGTAAATTATAACACATCCAGGAACACTGTGGACACTTTAAAAAGACTCGTGCTGATATGGGACAATCTTACGCATAGATTTAAGCAAACAACAAGCAAGAGACATAGAACCATGTGCAGAGTATGCCATCATTACATATGTGTGTAAAACTGAGGTGGAGGATACATGTATGTGTGTTTTATATGCATATAATGTTTCGGGAAGAACAGGTGAAAAATAAAACCCCATAACAGTGGTTGCCTCTGAAGTGGGGAATTGGAACACCAGAGGTCACGGATGGGAAGAAAACTTTCTTTTCACTGTACCTGTTGGCATCATGTGAACGTAATCACAAATATGTTACCTTTCAAAATAATATATAAAAAGGTGAGATATATTTTGTAATAAGCTGAAATAATTTTGAGAGCTCAGTTCCCAATTATTGTTGCATTTGGATATTTGCGTAGATCAAAATGCCCTTTCTTTGGGAAACTGACGCAGTGTGGAATAGAGGCTGGGAACAAGTGTCCATGCGGGGAAACGAGGGAGGCTGAAAGACAGGGGTCAAGCAGAGACATGTCTGAGAAGCCAGGTCACATGGAGAAGTTCCCCTGTCTGAACAGGGCTTGCAGCAGGGATGAGCCGGGCAGGGCCAGAGAAATAGCCAAGACGCTCAGGTCAGGGAAACTAGACCATAGCAAACGTGTGAGCGGCAAAGGGCCTACAGAAGGGAGACTTCCCAAGGCGGGAAAATGCCTGTGACATTCGTTGTTTGCTCTCAGGAGACTGACGTTGCTGGCAGAGTGAAATGAGCCAAGAAAAAGAAGAAATCATGCTCTCACCTACTTATTTGTATTGATCCAAAATATGACCAGCCCCAGAATGAAGTCTTTGTCTCCTCCACAGTACCTGTTTATAGTGCTGTGCACACAATGGTCTTAAAAAGGAGCTGTTGATGCACCCCATTTCCTAAAGTATAAAAACGTAAATTTCCTCGCAGTGGCTGAGCAGGTTTCTAGACCATCAGCCTGGCAGTGAGCCTGAGCCACTGGCTGATGGACAAAAGGGTACATAAAAGATACCAGCCTTTGATTTTCTTTGCCTTACGCCCCTGAACTGATCATTCCACACTTTTTCTGTTAAACAGATTCATCCTGTTAACAACTATCATATCAACTTTTCACCCTTAAAATTTGTTGAAGGGATGTAGGTTTTGAAGAATACATTCCAAGGTATCAGATGCCATACTAAGTGCTCTGTTACATCGGTCTCCAGAACTCTACAGACTCCCACAAGGGTAGAAAAGCATGTAAGAGAAGAAAACCGAACAGAGGTATAGTGCCAAGGCCACAGTATGAACGAGATCCATTTTCCAAGTTATATTCTAGCCAACAGGGTCCTTTTGCCATTTAACACATCTATACCTTCTGTATTGTGATGCCAAGTTTATTCTCAGTGCAGATTTCTGTAAATCACATCCAAAATATGATTTGGGAAAAAATTCACCTTCTTATGAGCCCACTGTGTACTTGAAAGACCCAGTGCACAAATCATTTGCACCTGTGCCATTTCCATCCAGTTCTAAGCTAATTTTAAAAAGGCTCTGAAAGCCTGCCAAGAGCACATGTGCACAGAAGATAAAATGTAATAGCAATTAATCCAATCATCTCTGATTTAACGTTAATTTAACCCAGTGGATTATGCCTTGTTTTGTGTGCAACTGTGTTGATCCTGCTACATTTCAGAGAGCCCCCAAATCAATCAAGTCACAATCCCTAATTGCAGTCAAAATGGGGAATTCCACTCAGCAGGGCCCTTCTCTAGAGTATCTATTCCTCCCAAGGAAGAAAGGGAAGTCAAAGAAAGAGGCGTCTCTAATAGCAGGCTGCTAACATCGCAGCTGATGGTGTCAGGACTAGCAAGGAAGAATGGCCTCCTGTTTGCTGGCATATTCAATTGCACTGGGGCTTCTTGCCAGAATGAACAGGAAAGGGCCAGCAGAGAAAAGCCAATGGAAGCACAGTTGCTGTTTAAACCAGAAACAAGCAACAACACAACAAATTCTGGAGGTGCAATGCTTTCCTTTCCCTTTATTTGCAATATGGATTGAATAACTACAGCAGTTAAAGGCCTGAATTAGGAAGGCTGTAATTGAAAGCTAATACCATGCTACCCCCTGGGTCTGATTTAACTGCTTTAGAATGTAGGTCTGCATTCTTGGAACCAAGGCTGATTGTGAGAACATTTATATTATCATGTGCAAGGAATAGTGAAAGTTTCAAGTTGCTAATTCCTCCTGTTTGGATTTTATTGAGAACTGAAATAACAAAAAGTGTTACCTGGGCCCAGAAGTTCAATTGTAGTTCAGCCTTAGTTAAGGATTACTTAATAGATACTTCACATAAAGTGCTACCATGTTCTTTTTCATAATTTTTGTCTCCCCTCCTCCTTTCCTTTGCAGCTGAGAATAATTAACTGTTCTTTTGTGAGTGTCATTTGTTCTCAAGGAATTAAATGCCACCTTATTTCCCAGAACAAGAATTCAACTGTCATAATTATAGCTTCATTTCAGAAGCAAAAAAAAAAAATCATAATTTATTACAGATTGTTCAGCATGTGAGATAGGTTTAAATGTCATTGGAAGTAAATTGTGGCATGTCATGAAGGGGTTTTAACCACCACTGTAATTGATTTATAATTTCACATTTAAAATGAACAACATTCAGCCATTGTACTTGTATTATATAACTCTGACAGCAATTCCTTGAGAATGAGGCATTCAACTTGGTCAATACACAATAATAATAATAACAATAATAATAATAATAACAATAACAACGATATGCCAGTTTTAAAGATAAGCAATGAAATTAGCATAAGCACTAAGAACATATGTGTTAAAAATGGGAGCTCAATCTCTATAATACAAGGTAAAAATCTATTTCAGAAGAAACGTATTTGAATATCAGCATTGAACTCCATAAAATTAAATGACTCTCGGGTTTTAATGAAACTCATAAAATTAAGAACCATCAGAATTAAGGTTTAAACTATTTTCTACCCAGAGTTATAAGGAAAGACACAATAATTGAAGAAGGTGGAGATGAATTTTTCCACATCTAATTTCAAGCAGATTAAGAATCAATTCCACTTTGAACAGTAATTCGCTAGGTTTGCAGCGTGATCCTAATCTCCTGGGATTACATGGTGACCATAGGTGGTATGGGGGAGGGACTATATGAATACCTGATTAGACTATTAAGTGCCAGCAGATCTGTTTTGTGCCAGATGAAGTGAGTCCTGTGATGGTTCTCATAGCTCAACATCACATCAATGGATTTGTGCCCTTTGAATGTGAATGTAGAAACAAATCCAAACTCACACAATGACGGGAACAAACTGTGCTGTGGTAGCCAAACCACGAGTCACACTTTAGAGGCAAAATCAGAATATTCCCCAATCTATAGCCTTTTGAAATGCCTTATTTTTCCCTTCTGGGAAAGCCAGTACTTTATTCTTTGTTTTCAAAAAGTCAACGTGATAGTCTGGATACAGAAAACCTTTTGAAAGGCAATGTGTGGTAGGCTGAATAATGGTACTTCAAAGATGTTGGTGTCCTAGTTCTCGGAACCTGAGAATGCCACCTTATATGGCAAAGGGAGGGACTTGGCATATGTGATTAAATGTAAGGGTTTGGCAGTAGGGAGATATCCTGGATTAACAGTTTGGACCCTAAATGTAATCACAATGCCTTTATAAGAGGGAGGTTGAGGAAGTTTTGACTACCGTAGAAGAGAAGGTGATGTGACCACAGGAGCAGAGATTAGAGAGATGTCACAAGCCAAGGAATGTTAGCAGCCTCTCAAAGCGGAAGAATTGAAGAACAGATTCTCCCCTGGAGCCTTGAGAAGGACCAAGCCTGCTGACACCTTGATTTTAGCCCTGTAAGACTCATTTCAGACTTCTGATCTCTAGAATGATAGGAGAATAAATTAGTGTTGTTTTAACACTAAGTTTATGGTAATTTGTTACACTGACAACAGAAAATTAAAACACAGGGCAAGAGCCTGATTTACTAAAAAGTGTGTCAAGTTACCTCCATATTGAGAACTAACCCAGCGGCTGAGCTCCACTCTGGCTTTGAGTTGAGGCTTCCAGTTTAATCATGACCTAGACGGCTCCTCTGTTGCCACTTAAGCAGTTCCTGTAGTTGTCTTTCTGGGGGACAATGATCCAAAATTTTGACAACATTGTCAATTTAAGAAAGGAGTGATATTTAGCTTGATTTAAAAGAGTCCCTTTCGGGAGAGTTAAATGAATATAGTGCTCTAAAATGAGCTGTGATATTATTTATGGCTCATAAAAGAGAAATTGCATTTCTTTGAAAGCACTAATGTATCACAAGACTTCCAAAATATATAGCTTGTGATTTTTCCAAACCGCATTCTCTTGACCTGGTAAATGATCACTCTAGAGTTACCACTTACTATTCAATAAATGTTTGCAGTACATCAAGGATTTACAATGTAAATTCTTGACCCAGTTTTTGATATAACTATTTATTCAGTCTGCCATAACGAGAGGAAGAAAATATAAGACACTTCTAATCAACTATTGGGATGACACAAAAAAACAGTTTTATCTGGGTTCACTGGACAGTAATTTCCTATTGAAAATATGTTGGGAGAATATTCATTCCACTTTCTTTGATCCTCCAGCAGGGGACACCTTCTAAGTGCTTTTGTAACAGTTTCCATCTCTCTCCCCACCCTACCACTGGATATGGGCCAGCCACCACTCGACCTAAGTTATTAAAAATCTAGGCAAACTCAGCCACAGGGAAAAGAATGAAGACTCAGTCTAGCATCATTGATTTCACAGAAAGGTGAGCCTCATGGCCATTTTTCTAGCATCATTTCACACTCATTCATTTATTAATTCACTCAGCAAATATCTACGTTGTACCTACTCAGTGCCATGTCACCAAGGGAACTAAAACGGTGAAGCAGAGAAATCCTATCCAGTGAATACATAACTATATTAGGTAATGACTTTCATTTATTGAGTACTTCCTATATGTCAGGGATGGTGATAGATCACTTCACATAACTTATCCAATATGTTATGTTATTATTCCTATTCTCTATTTACAGTGAAGTAGTTAAGACTCAGGGGATAAGAAATTCAGCCAAGTTTTGAGAAGAGGTTCAGTGGTAGGCCCTCAAATTCTGTTCTAATTATACAAAGCCTGTGTCCTAACCTCCTTGACAAGATAAAGCAAATTAATTGCCAAAAGAATATAAAGGGCATGATGGGCTTCCTTGGTGGCGCAGTGGTTGAGAGTCCGCCTGCCGACCCAGTGGACACGGGTTCGTGCCCCCGTCCGGGAATATCCCACGTGCCACGGAGCGGCTGGGCCCATGAGCCGTGGCCTCTGAGCCTGCGCGTCTGGAGCCTGTGCTCAGCAACGGGAGAGGCCACAACAGTGGGAGGCCTGCATACCGCAAAAAAGAAAAAAAAAAAGGGCATGATGTGTGGGTGTTGATTACATCCCCTAGGTGATCTGGGAAGACGTTATGAGAGAAGTAGTACTTAATCTTCATTGTGAGGACTGAGAAGGAATTGAACATATGCTGATGGGACAAAGTCATTCCAGGCAGAGTGAACAACGAGAGCAAAGACACTAAGGTGGGAAAGCATGGAACACACAAAGGGAAAGGGAGCAACTCATTGTAACTGGACATGGGGGGCAGCACAAGTAGCCAGGAATAAAGCTAGAAATATTGTCGCTTGGTGCCAGATCACAGAGGGCCTTAAGTACAAGCTATGGAATTTGCTATGGAGGAAATAATGGAGAACTAGTGTCAAACAATTGGTCAAGACTAGTTGGGGAAATGGGACATACCTCTGTCAATGATGTAGAATTCTGTTGCAAGCAACAGATTAACATATTCCAATTAATATTAATCATTAAATATTTAAAGGAAAAAATAATAAGGGCTTTTAAGTAATTAGTATCACACAAACTGAAACATAACTGCTGATAAAAAAGAGTGGTATTCCAAATAAATTTTCATTATTTCTGAGGCATACCACCTCTGCTCTTTATTTCAAAAAACAAGTAATGTGCTTTGGCAACGTTTGAGGCTTGTAAGGCAGAGAACACAAAAACTCCTTCCCTCCAAGAGTTTACACTCCAGTGGGAGAGTGTGATAAACTGCATTACTATTCATAATTTTTGGTGGCCCTCCCTCCCATGGGAGTATAATACATCTCCACTTAGAATTTGCTTTGGCTAAGGAAATACAGGCAGAGGCAGTGTTTCCAGGCAGAAGAATTCAAGCCAGATGTGTTCTCACTTATATGTGGAATCTAGTAACAAACAAACAAACAAATTGATACAAATTGGTGATCAAATTGGTGGTTTTCAGAGGCAGGGGGTAGGGAGGGTGGTAAAAAGGTACAAAATTCCAGTTAAAAAATAAATAAGCCCTGGTGATGTAATGTATAACATGATGACTGTAGATAATAAGACTGTATTGTATATTTGAAAGTTGCTAATAGAAAAAATCTTAGAAGTTCTCATCACAAGAAAAAAAATTGTAAATTTGTATTTTTTATATGTGGTGATGGTTATTAATTAGACTAATTGTAGTGATCATTTCATAATATTATACATATATCAAATCATTATCTTATTTGCCTAAAACTAATGTAATGTTATATGTCAGTATATTTCAATTGTTTAAAAAGTCAGATGTGTACTTTGCCATGATTTCCCTTTTTCCTCTGCCATGAGCCCAATAATATCCCAGACAGAAATGGGGCTTGTTCTCCATTAGCCTGGGTCCTGACGAGGAGCAGGGCCACGACAAATCATGATAGAAATGTAACACAAGCACAGTGTCAACCTTTGTTGTTGTAAGCCAGAAAGATATTGAGGTTGTTTGTTACACAGTACAACTTAATGTAAGCTGACTGCTACAACAAACTGAGAGCATACATAACCACAATATAAGATCAGGTCTGTAAGAGAAATATGGGATTTCAAAGGAGGAAGAGATCATTTATTTCTAGGTCACATCATCATCAGCCCAGCCAAAAAATGTTTACCTTTTCTTCCAGTAGCTTTTTGTTTTATTTTGCTTGGCTTTGCTTTAGATTTAACACTGAGTAAAACAAAGACCTGACAACTAACTAATCAGCTAACCTCAGCAGACCAACAATCATTCCCTCATTCTCTCCCTTACACTTGACCCTCAGTCCCTACACACTTCAAAGTCTGTCATCATTAGCCAATCAAAGTGCCACCAGGCAGTGAATGAGCCCCTAATTCCCTCAACACACACTCATTAAGCATCTATTATGCATAGGTTCCATGAGCACCAGAGAATCAGAGATGGAAGAAAAGAGTACCTGAAGGTGCTCAACAGCAGGTGAAAGCTCAGACAAGAGTCACTCAATCACAATAGACTTATCTGGGTGCTCTGGGCTACCACAGAGTAATGGAGTATGAGAGAAAGATGTCTGGGGGGACCTGGCCTTGGGAGAGTGGAGGAGTGGTATCAGGACACACTTCCTGGAAGAAGTGAAACATGAATCTGTGTTGAAGGAAGGAAAGGAGTTAATCAGACAAAGGGAAGTAAGGAACTATCATTTGCAAAAGCAGAGAGCAGTGGGGCAGCTAGGCTTGGGAGAGCCACCATGTTTGGACAGAAGGTATGAGATATAAGAGTGGAGGAACAGAGAAGGGTAAGATCAAGAAAGGCCTTATAAGCCACACTAAAAGTTTGGATTTTATCCTAAAGGCAATCTGATGCAATTGAAAGCATTCAAGCTGCGGCATGGCGTGATCAGATTTGCATTTTAGAAAGATTTCCTTGTCAGCTCCAGGAAGGAGGCATCTGAGATGGGGCTGGAAGATTTTGGATCAGAGAAGTTAGTTAGAAAACTCTTGCTATAAACCCAGGTGAGAAATTGTGAGAATCTGAACTGACATAGAGCCTGTTTCCTACTCTGAAATATGAAAGAAATAAAGCTTCTCAAACAGATTTAAGAAGAAAATTAGCTCATAGTTAGTGAACTGCAAAGCCAGCAAGGAAGCACCAAAGCTTTTCTGATTCCACTCTGCCTCACTGAAGAGCTCTGAATTTTTTGCATTTATATTGTCTCTTTTGTAATTAAGTTCCATGCTCACAACTTGATTAGTTATAAAATTACTCTCCCACACTTTTCCTCTTCCTAGACGCACTCCTCCATTCACACAGGCATGTAAATATGTTCCTAACAAGTGTGTTCATTCATTCATTCATTCATTTACCCAACAACTGTTTATTGAGTACCCATTATGTGGCAGGCACTTGCTAGATGCAGTGTACCTGAAAAAACACAAAACAAAGTCCTTGCCTCCTGGAAGTGTCAGCCTACTGGAGAAATACATGATAAATATAAAAACAAATAAATAATTATAAAATGCAAATTCCTGTGAATAAACAGCAGCAGAATACTGAACGCTAGAATGGCAGGTATGCACGTGTACTCATAGCAATGTCCCAAAAGGCTCACCCAAGAAGCCAGTCAGTTGAGATGGGAGCACTAATATGTTTATATTTAATTTACATCAGTATCATTTTAGGAAAGGAGGATTGGTACATCTAAGCTGGTGCTATTACCCCCAAATACTAACATTTAAAATACAAGGTCACATTTTCCTAGCTAGGAAAGGCCCACAATTGCAGGGGCAGGGAGTGGGAGGTTGGGAAGTGTGGCTTCCATCTCTGGGCTCACTGAGGTTGTAATGCTGAGGGCATCTCTGGGAGACACTCGCTGGAGCATTTCAGTATTGATTCAATGCCTCTAGTAGGTCTTGCATGAGGTCATGGCGAGGCTGGACCTCTTAAGTTTGGTGCACTTAGGGCTGAGTTCTGAAGTTGGACTGACTTGCACAGTTGCAGCTTATTTTCATGAAACAGAACCAAAATCCTTTTTAATGCTTTCTTTTTAAAATAGCTCCAGTTAAAGAAAAATTGAGTTCCTCATTAGTTGTAAGTTCCCCTTATTGCTAGCTCAGAGATTGAAATCCACATATCATTCACCAAACAGCATTAGCGGTGGGCCATTCTGAAGCAGCCTTTTCACAGAGTAACTCTATACCTCCTCAAGATAAAGATCATCTGCTAGACAGGTAAGCCCAGTTCTGCTGGGGGTCGGGTGGGGCGGACTGGATTCAGAGCTTTTCTGTAGACTATAGAGTCAGCTAACAACTAGGTTCTGGCCACCAGCTCGCAGCCAGCAGGACAACAAATCACTTTCAGCCACCGCTCGACAAGCTTGGATTTAAACCACTGACCAATAGGTAAAAGACCCTTTACTGCATCTTGGCTCTTCTACACCACACTTTCATCTATCATTGTTGCCCCAGGCCCAATAATTGGATGAAAAAAGATTTGATTAAGTGTAAGATTTATGAGGTTCTACATTGAGACAAATTGTAATTCGATATAAGCCCATTCTCGAAAAAGGGCTAGAATATGAACAAAATTCTTTACTCGTTTATCTATACCTTTACAAACACATGCATACACGCACGCCCCTACTAATATCCATACATACTGTTCGTCAACTTGTCACTCAGAAAGACTAATGACAATTATTCACCTTGAGCATTTGGCAGATATAAAGGGACACTACTTTGGCAGTGATCAAAAATCATCTTCCTTTATGGTTCTTAATCAAAAATTTATTTCCCATTGACTAACCCCAAGAAAAGGTTATCATCTACTTCTGCCTGTACTTATTTCAGTACGAACAAGAGATTCTTTTCTCTCCCATCCTCAGCAGTTCAGAATTACCATCATTCCAAAGACCTCTTTGGGTTCCTTGATCAGAAGAGGCATTTAACAATGTCATCCATGATGTATTGCGTATTTAATTGTACTATGCAGCTATTCAAAAAGCATTCAGAAGTAATCATTTAGCATTAATATCCCAGGGCAATCCAAGGTCACAGTACACTAAAAACTAATTCACAGTGGTTCAAGAATGCATTTTTCATGTATGGAGTAACATAATTCTTTTATGATAAAAGTGATAGTGGTGTTACAGAATGATGAGATATAAGAGATTCTGAATATCCATCATTGCACCAACTGTACAAATGGCAAAGTCAGACCTTTGTTCTTCTCATAACTCAACACACCACGAACCTGTATTAACCACCACTGACCATGTTAACCTTTTATATGACTGACCACATTTCAAGGAGAAACAGTGCCTTATTTATTATCATAGACAATACAAGTATTCAATATTTATTGTAATCACTTCACTCTCATATTTTATTATCTCCTATTTTCTATGGTCATTCTAATATCTAAACTTTCAACACATCTATAGGTAAAGGCTGTCTAGTGAAAAATTATACACACACATTTATGAGTGTGTGTATGTATTTTATCAACTTCCTTACAGGAATGCTATGGAAGATAAAATTATTATAACTTCCATAAAATATCTACCATGCTAAAATAATACTGTCCTGAGGCAACAGGCCCTCTACACAATGAAGCTTGGGCAGGCTCCATCCTCCAGGACCTATCATCTCTCACACCCCACACCATTAGCAGTGCTGTATTACAATTTGCTGCCATTCAGCAGGCAACATATGAGGAGTTATTTCAGCAATTCACAGGCAATATTGTCATTTGTTAATATACTAAACTCTGCATTCAAAGGTACCAGACTACCTTACCAATCCACTGGTGGTTTTTTCCTATTTCTTTATATTTCACATCCCAAGATCCATCTTCCCAATCAGTCCATACAGATTGGATAGAAGTCAGAAGTTTTATCCTGTTCAGAGGGTCATTCAAAACTATTAATAAGCATTATCATAACCTGTGTTTAAGGCACTATTCTAGGTGCTGGGTATGAGTTGAGGTTGGGCATGTCTTTATGGAGACATGATACTGAATTATAAAACATGAATAAAATACAGGCAGACTTCATTTTATTGTTCTTCGCAGATATTGCTCTTTTTTTTTTTTTTTTACAAATTAAATGTTTGTAGCAACTCTGGGTTGACCAAGTCTACTGGCACCGTTTTGCCAAAAGCTTTTGCTCACTTCCCATCTCTGTGTCATATTTTGGTAATTCTCACAATATTTCAAACTTTTTCATTATTATTATATGTGTTATGATGATCTGTGATCAGTGAACTTTGATGTTACTGTTGCAGTTGTTCTAGGGCACCACAAACCATGCCCACATAAGACGGTGAACTTAATTAAGAAATATCGTGTAAGTTCTGACTGATCCACCAACAGGCTATTCCCCCATCTCTCTCCCTTTCCGTGGTCCTCCCTATTCCCTGAGATACAACAATACTGAAATTAGACCAATTAACAGCCTTACTGTGGCCTCTAAGTGTACAAGTGAAAAGAAGAGTCACATGTCTCTCACTTTAAATCAAAAGCTAGAAATGATTAAGCTTAGTGAGAAAGGCATGCTGAAAATCAAGATACGCTGAAAGCTAGGTCTCTTACACCAAACAGTTAGCTAAGTTGTGAGTACAAAGGAAACGTTCTTGAAGGAAGTTAAAAGTGCTACTCCAGTGAACACACAAATGATAAGAAAGCAAAACAGTCTTATTGCTGATACGGAGAAAGTTTTAGTGATCTGGATAGAAGATCCAATAGCCACAACATTCCTTTCAACCAAAGTTTAATCCAGAGCAAGGTCCTAAATCTCTTCAATTCTATGAAGGCTGAGAGAGGGGAGGAAGCTGCAGAAGAAAAGTCTGAAGCTAGCAGAGTTTGGTTCATGAAGTTTAAGGAAAGAAGCCATTCCCAAAATATAAATATGCAAAGTGAAGCAGCAAATGCTGATGTAGAAGCTGCAGCGAGTTATCCAGAAGATCTAACTAAGGTAATTAATGAAGGTGATTACACAAAACCAACAGATTTTTCAATGTAGACGAAGCCATCTGACATTGGAAGGAGACTTCCTCTATGAATCTCATAGATAGAGAGGAGAAGTCAATTCCTGGCTTCAAAGTTTCAAGGATGGGCTGAATCTCTTGTTAGGGACAAACACAGCTGGTGACTTGAAGTTGAAGCCAAAGCTCATTTACCATTGGAAAAATCCTAGGGCTCTTAAGAATCATGCTAAATCTACTCCACCTGTGCTCTATAAATGGAATGGAATAATGGAATAACAAAGAATAACAAATAACAAATAACAAAGCCTGAATGACAGCACATCTGTTTATGATATGGTTTACTGAAAATTTTAAGCCCACTGTTGAGACCTACTGCTCAGAAATATATATATTTCTTTCAGAATATTACTGCTCATGAACTTGGTCATCCAAGAGCTCTGATGGAGAAGTAAAGTGAGATTAATGTTGTTTTCATGCCTGCTAACACAACATCCATTCTGCAGCCCATGGATCAAGGAATCATATTGACTTTCAAGTAATATTATTTAAGAAATAACATGTCATAACACCATAGCTGCCATAGATTGTGATTCCTCTGGTGAATCTGGGCAAAGTAAATTGAAAACCTTCTAGAAAGGATTCACCATTCTACATGCCATTAGGAACATTTGTGATTCATGAGAAGAGATCAAAATATCAACCTTAACAAGAGTTTGGAAGAAGTTGATTCCAAACTTCATGGATGACCTTGAGGGGTTCAAGACTTGAATGGAGGAAGTAACTACAGATACGATAGAAATAGCAAGAGAATTAGAATTAGAAGTGGAGCCTGAAAATGGTACTGAATTGCTGCAATCTCATAATAAAACTTTACCGAATGAGAAGTTGCTTCTTATAGATGAGCAAAGAAAGTGACTTCTTGAGATGGAATATACCCCTGGTGAAGATGCCGTGAATATTATTGAAATAACAACAAAGAATGTAGAATATTTCATAAACTCCGTTGATAAAGCAGCAGAAGGGTTTGAAAGAATTGACTCCAAATTTGAAAGATCTGTGGATAAAATGCTACCAAATAGCATTGCAAGCTACAGAGAAATCATTCATGAAAAGTCAGTCAGTGCAGCAAACTTCACTGTTGTTTTAAGAAATTCCCACAGTCACTCCAACCTTCAACAACCTCCTCCCTGATTAGTCAGCAGCCACCAACATCGAGGAAAGACTCTCTCCCAGCAAAAAGATTATGACTTGCTGAAGGCTTAGATGCTGGTTAGCAATTTTTACCAATAAAGTATTATTTAATTAAGGTATGTACATTTTTTAGATATAATACTATTGCACAATTAATAGACACACTGTAATGTAAACATAACTTTTTATGCACTGGGAAGACAAAAAATTTGTGTGACTCACTTTATTGTAGTATTCAATTTATTGCAGTTGTCTGGAACCAAACTCACAACATCTTTGAGGTATGTCTGTACGAGATTTGGCAAGTGATAACAGAGAACTGGAACAGGCATTGTATGACTAATAGTCAATGAACAGTGCAGATGCTCAAGTGTGAATTTGGAAGCAATAACATTACTGGTCTCCACCTGTCCTGTCCCTTGACCTCCAGGACAGCCATATTATAGCTCCAGGAACATATGTTCATGTTTCACCACCCTTGTTGCCTTTCTCCAGACTCCTGAGACGTTCTTTTCCCAACATTGCAAGGGGAAGGGGGAGTTCTAAGGATCTGATGAAATAAAAGAAATGTATAAGATCTGTGAAACTATCCCCAGGTTGAGCAATGGAATAGATCACTTAAACTAGTATAAATCTCTATTTTCAAACAATTTTAACACAAAAAGCCATCTTTGGGTGAATTAAGGAAACCAGTCATTCTGATTGCCGGTACTTTACATAGAAAGCTCTCTGCATTCATTTAATTGACTATCATCTTTCTTAGTTCTAGTCAGTAAATCCAGAAGCCAGTGGAACCTGGGGAATTCTTCAAACACTTATGCAAGATGCTTTGGCCTCTCAGCCTCTTGATGATGAAAAGTAAACCATTTCTTCCTCCTTCCCATTCTTTCTTTCTTCCCTTTGTCTTCCTCTTATCCCATTTTTTATGAGTGTAAGACTTGGAGGACTAGAAATATTATACCAAATTCAAAAAGAAAGAGGCTATAAGAAATGGAATAAAATATGGTGGGTTACCTAAAAATCTCTCGAAGGAGTCACTGCTACATTAGATCAATCTCCCACATTGTTTCCAAATAGCCAACTTCTCCATCACAGATCCTTGGGAAAGCCAGTAACACTGACTGATAGAGAATCGTGTAAATCTAAGAATAGCATCGATTGGAGTCTGCATTTTAGCATTTCTTATTCGGAGAGTATCGTAAATATACATACCCTGGCTTTTCCCATCCTCCTGTCAATCAACAGTCTTGGACAAATCTTATAGTCTTAGACATATACTGGCCTCGTTCATGAACAGAGCAAGGGAAGCAGGATTTACTAATATAATAACTTCCTTCTAAAATGAAGAAACTCTTCTATAATTTCCTCAGGCACATTTATTGTTGTCTTCACCCCCCCATCAACGACGTTACTGTCATCAACATCTCCATGTGTCTGCATCCCTAACAAATGATGCAGAGAGATGAGAGAAGAAAGCTGGCTAAGAGTTGCCAGGCCTGAGTTCCAATGTCTGTCACTCTCAAGTTTTCTGATCATATGCAAGTCATATACACATTCCAGTCTTACTTTTATCATCTCTAGGATGAAAATGTTAGATAACTCTCCTGTGTCCCTTCTAGATTTGATTTTCTATAATTCTACTTTAAAATGTTATCAATGAACAAAACCTTCCCCGTTGGACAGAGATTATCATGGAAAAATTGATCCAGACACTGTTTCTTTAAAATAAGGGGATATTGTTAGTCTTACCTTAAAGATTAAGAAACTGGAGTTCCGAATGGTTAAATTACTTACCCAAGGTCAGTAAGTTTATGAGTGGTGGGGTCAGTAGTTAAATTCTGATATGGTTGAACAGAGCCTGTGGAGTCAGATCTGGATTTTAATTTTAGTTCTACCACTTGCTGTGTGACCTCAGGCAAGTTGCTTGAGTTCTCTGAGCATTGATGTTCTCATTAATAGTATAAAGGGAAATAATATATCACCTACATCTCGGGATTGTTTTGATTTAACACATGTGAAAAATACCTAGTTAATGCTTGACACATAGTAGGGTTGCAGAAAGTGTTAGTGTCTTCTCTTAGTGACACCATGTTGCCCATGTGCATCAAAGGGAAGGTAAGCGTTTGGTCTAACACTGAGAAGGTGCTGGCAGCCATTGTTTGTTATAGTGGCTGGCTGACTGGAATTTAATCTCTGTGTCCTACTGCCCTCTTCTGGATATCAAACATCAGATCTGCTTGGGAATTCAGCTTACTGGTCCCATCTAATTGAGCAAACTCTGGACCTGGTTCAATAACACCCACTCCAGAGGTGCAATAGAATCCTGAATCAATTTCTGGATGCAACAAGTGTACATTGACAAGAGAGCCAAGAGCTAGAAATGATAAGAGATTACTGACTGCCATACCTGGTAGGTCTATGGTATGATGAAGTGGTTTAAGGTACGGTTCCTTTCATGTGTGTGCCAAGTAGTCTAACTCTGTTTGACAGTTCCAAGTCCATTACAAACACTAACCAACATTAAACATGTGTGGATAAACAGACATGAGTAACCAAAAATACACTTTGAGATGGACTTGGAAGGGACCCCTAACCTGTTTGAGGTTACTCACACCTCCAGCCTATCTGTTCAGCCATTGGTTTTGAACACTTATTTTTATCCAAGCTTTTAAACATTTAATTGTATTTATTCACAGAAATGTAATTCATCTGTTTCTAAGTCATTTACACCTTTTGTAACAAAGCGCTCTTTTGTATTAAGCTGATGTCCAAAAAGCCAAAGACAACCTTATAAGTATTCAGATATTTAGAAGTTTTTCTTAGGTGAACATGGTGAAATGTGTCAAATGAATTACAAAATATTTGCATTGAAAGTGGTTAGCATATCACAAGATAATGTACAGAGATTCAAAATATTGGAGAGTAAAAAAAAGAGAAAAAAAATTTTTAAGTAAAAAATATTGGAGAGTAAAAGTCAAATTACATTTGAAATGTACAAAGAGAAATTATAAACATTCTGAAAATAAATCCTTCTATAAAGTGAAGAATGACTTTCTGTGTCTAATCACACTCTTATTTATGTTTTACAAATCTCTATTATCACACATTGAGTGTGTTAAAGTGGGATTTGCAAAGCCGTATTATTTATTAGAAAACAGTAAGAACTGTCCTTGTTTTGACATTCATAGATGAGAAGGAGGGACGGAGTAGGAGCCCATCTCAGGACTACAAGATACTAGACATCTGCTATGTTCCCTTCAAGAGCACATGCACACTTTCAGACACACATACATGCACACACACACATGCACACAATTCACATGTCCATCTATTCATTCAGCAAATACTAGCAGCCTATAATTAATACCCAATTCAAAAATCATCTTATCAAAAAATCCCCAACATGACTCAACAAAATAAATGACCCTTTTCTCTATTACCCTGCCTACTTATTCATTTTTCTATTATTGCCTTTATTGCATTATAATTATTATTTATATGTCTACCCCTCATCTAGACCAAGAACTCAACAGAAGTATGATCTCTATGTCGTATTCAGATTTTTGTCCCCAGCACCTAACCTGATGCCTGGAACAAGTATATGCTTCAATAAATGTGATTGCGAAAATCGATAACTTGTTTGAAATCCTCTGGTTGTTTTGTCTGTGTGCTGGATATTACATATCTGAGTCAGCCAACTTCTAAAACACTTCTCTGCCCACAGACAGCAGCCACATCTCAGTGAATTCAGTAGAAGTGGCGGGTTTTCAGTCACAGACGGTATTCAATCATAGACTGGGCAACACCTCAGTGAGAACTGAAACATGAAATGGATGTATGGGCCAAATAACATTTCAGGTCCTTCCAGACATGGTCTCCTCTGATTCTAAGGGAATGCGTCCTTTCTCATCTACCTGTTCACCCTCTTTCTACACTCTGAGAACCCAAGAACCTTCAACGATACTGAATTCCTGAATACCCAAGATGTTACGCACATACTAGAGAAGCCAAAATGTACTAGGAAGGTGGACCCTGGCCCTATAAGTCACTAGGGAACTTGGTTAGAGTTCCTCCTCTCTCTCAGCGTCTCCTAAATTCTAAGGTTGTTCATCACTTTTTACTAATTTTCACACCTTCCAGCTGGGGCTCATTCTCTCTCACGTATGTTGGGATTCCACAGTCATATGGACCCTCCCACCAGCTGTAATCACAGCTGAAACAAGAGCCACTATGCACGAGTCGCTCTGCTCGACACGTTACATTCGTGATGTCATTTTGCCCCTAACAGGTAAGTACACTGTGATACCCGTGTTAAAGGATTAAGAAACAAAAACTGAGAAATTTGCCTGATTTCTACCACTAAAGAGTGGTGGAGCTGCAATTCAAGTCCATGGCCTTCCTATTCTGGAAAGCATTAACCCTTACCCTTAAGCCAGTGCTTCTCAGACTTTACTGTGCACACAAATGGTCTGGGGATCATGATTACAAGCTGATCCTGATTTAGTCAATCTGCGGAGGGGCCTGAGATTCTGCATTTCTCACAAGCTCCCAGAAGATAGATGTGCTCACCGTCTGATAACTCTTTCAGTAGCAAGACACTGTGCCATTCACACCTCCTAATTTCTGCTATGCCTTTAGCCTTTGAAGAGCTCGTTCTTCTTGGTGTCTCCCCAGATTTGGAACCAACCAAGAAGATAAGATGAGAGCATAGTGGGTGGGTTAATCATTTCTGGCGCATGCGCTCAGTCCATGAGTTATTTACCCACCTGACTAACTAGCACCATGACTGACCAGACAGAGGTCCAGTGCCTTGATGTGCCCTGCAAGCATCTCAGTCCACTGAAGAAGAAAGAAGACAGTCTTGTAACTCATTCTCCTCTGACCTAAACTCATCAGAATTTAAATGTAACTGTCAAAAGCAAAATATATATATATATATATATATATATAAATACATAAACAATGCATGAAGCTATTTCACAATATGTTATTTTAACTATCTACTC